>NW_026968868.1:900000-1031903 GCF_028390025.1 Pseudophryne corroboree | reverse complement strand
AATCCGAATCTCGCGAGAATCCGACAGCGGGATGATGACATTTTCCCTTGTTCAGGTTTTCCGAGTCAGGCGGGAACAACCGAGCCTGCCTCGGACCAGTGTAAACAACGTGGAGTTCGTGGGGAATTCGGTTCTCGGAGAACCGAACCCGCTCCTCTCTACCTTATACCCATCAATTTTTTTATTTTCAATCTAAGCCCCTGCAGTTTTCTGTAAGCATCTGCTTCGCTATGATGATCAACAAGTCACAAGGGCAAACACTCAGGGTTTGAGGCGTAGATCTTAGGACCAGCTGCTACAAGCATGGCAGAGGTGTCACTATCACTGGTGACACCCAGAGAGGTGGCGAGGGAGATTGTAATGCAGTGCGCGCAGATAAGCAGCGCAATGGTAAAAAGGAGGCATGGTTTCATAGGTAGGGGCGTGGCCTGGTGGCCTGAATCTACATTTTGCTGCTCCGGGTGTCCCGGGGGTTGGGGGCTGCACCCGGGGACTAGTGTGTGAGCGGTGCTGGCTCCTGCACAGTGACAGGGCATGGCCACCCAGCATGACGCCTCCCTTCTTGACCATGCTGTAATTGCAGTCGCACTGCAGTTCAGCGTGATCATAAAAAATGGTGTAGGCTCCTGCTGGTGCAGACTGTATGTGCGCGCAGGAAGCCGCCACCATTTTTGTGATCACAGCGGCTGAATGTGATGTCATACAGCCGCTGTGACCACGCCCCCTGTGTCTCCTCCGTTGCAGACCCCATTTTGAAGCCTTGCCCCCGCACCGCTCCATCCCTGACTTGGAAATGGAGTGTTGCTGACCCACCTCTCCCCCCCTTCCCCGCCCCGATTGACAGGCAGAGGCGATCACATTCTCTGCGGGGTGCCGCAGAAAATGCAGGCACATGCGTATGCTCTTAGCAATTTTTGCAGTTGGATCGCTTATTGCGATTGCAATCCAACCTGAATCAGGCCCTATTACCTATCACAATGCGCTGCGGGCAGTACAAAATTGGGTTAATATAGGAGAAAAACCCCCAGACCTGTGCTCCTTAACTGTACCTGGTGGCTAGTGGAGCGGCTGCCCAGTAATCAGTGTCCACCGCAGTGCGCACACGGCCCACCCCCTACGGCCTCGCTCCCCTTCATCAGCGGCCTCGTGATCCGGAAGGGTGGTGTGTGTGTGACTGACCTTAGGATGAAACCGGAGCCTCCGCTGCAGTGACCCAGCAACCAGGGCACGGGAGTATACAGCGCCGCTGGGAGTGATGAAGCTGCAGTAAAGATGTCTATTAGACCTAGCCTGCTGCAGCCCTTGTAGATTCTCATAAAACAAGTTCTTCTTTTCTTGTCAAAATTAATAGCTAAGAATAGGCTGCCTGAGGCAGGCCCCTGTTAATTGGCCTGCTACTGAAGGCACCAACTACAAACTGAGCTCCCTGTTCATGGAAGCGGGGTTATAGAGGAGAATGCACTGAGCTTCTTGGGAACAGTCAAAAGCTTTGAGCCGGTTGGTGCCTCAGATCAAGATCCTACTCTACACCCCAATGTGAATCCTTGTGGAGTCCAGTGTACCCCACAGAAGAAATTAATGTGTCACACCCATTGGCAGCAACCTTAGAATAGCTGCTGACGGGCACAATTGAGAAAGGAAGGGGGGGGGGACATTTGAATCCAGCACATAGATGCAATTCAAATATGTAATTTGTACCTTCCTATTTTAAAATATAATGGATGAACCTCACCCTGTGAGAACAATCTTCATGATCAAGAGATCTAATATGTAAAATAAGTATGAGTTGGGATAGGGCTGGGGAGGGTGGCAGCTCGGGCAGCCCCTCCCCCGTCAAGTTAAGGAGATTCAACTGAGGAAGCACAAGGGAACTCTCGTCTGGGGACAACAACTGCAGGGAGACCACATCTTTTCAGATGAACATGGGAGGGCGGAAGGCTGCCTAATACTGAAGCACCATCAAATATCAAACCATATCCAACAACTAGTACAAGCATTCCTGGGGGAAGGTCTGCAGCAGACGGATTTGCATACGGTGATGTCATCCAAGCAGTGGGCCAAAGTTGGCTGGAACCCTCATCTGCATATAAAAAGAGAAAAGGGGCATGCAGGGCATGGCGGCCTTTTGCAGTGCTTGGATGACCCCTAGTTCGCATTAAACACCCCCACCCTCCTTTGGTGTGGGGCTCATGTTGGCCATGCCCCATCCCCTGAAGCATTCATGCTGATTTCTTGCAGCAGCTGGGCACTGTAACAGCTCCAGAGCTGCTCTGTAAGGCAAGTAAAAGGGTGTGGGCCCTGCAGCACCACCTGTAGTTCGCATTGTGCGTTGGAAGGCACAAAGTAAGCAGACGGGAGGAGAAGTCAGGATAGTACACAAGGGCATCCTTTTCTCTTAGTCCGTAGAGGATGCTGGGGTCACATTAAGAACCATGGGGTATAGACGGGATCCGCAAGAGACATGGGCACTTTAAGACTTTCAAAGGGTGTGAACTGGCTCCTCCCTCTATGCCCCTCCTCCAGACTCCAGTTATAGGAACTGTGCCCAGGGAGACGGACATTTCGAGGAAAGGATTTATTGTTAAACTAAGGTGAGCATCTTACCAGCTCACACCTTAAGCATGCCGCAGAACGTGGCATTCAACAGAACACAAGCCAACGGCATGAACAATTGCAGCAAAAAGCTGACCAGAACCGTAACACAACATGTGTATAACCACAAGTAATAACTGCAGACACAGTATGGACTGGGACGGGTGCCCAGCATCCTCTACGTACTAAGAGAAAAGGATTTACCGGTAGGTATTAAAATCCTATTTTCTCATACGACCTAGAGGATGCTGGGGTCACATTAAGAACCATGGGGTTATACCAAAGCTCTTGAACGGGTGGGAGAGTGCGTACGACTCTGCAGCACCGAATGACCCAACTTGAGGTTATCATCAGCCAAGGTATCAAACTTGTAAAACTTAGCAAAAGTGTTTACTAAATAGCTGCTCAGCAAAGTTGCAATGCCGAGACTCCCCGACCAGCTGCCCAGGATGAACCCACCTTTCTAGTAGAATGGGTCTTCACCTAATTCAGTAACGGCAATCCTGCCGTGGAATGAGCATGCTGAATCTTACCACAGATCCAGCGCATAATGGTCTGCATGGAAGCAGGACACCCAATCATGTTGGGAGCATACAGGACAAACAGAGCCTCTGTTTTCCTAATCTGAACCGTTCTGGTGACATAAATTTTCAAAGTTCTGACCACAGCCAGAGACTTTGACTCAACGAAGGTGTCAGTGGCCAAAGGCACCATGTGGAAAGATGAACCACCTTCGGCAGAAATTGTTGACGTGTCCTCAATTCTGCTCTATCTTCATGAAAGATCAAATAAAGGCTCTTGTGATACTGCATGGTTTGTACTGTTTTCCATGTGCTCCCAGATCTTTCAAGCAAGTAGCATGGTCAAGAAAGTTCTGTTTGAAAAGAAACAAACATTTACTGTCATTGTTATGCAAATAAACTTACATTAAAGCTAACAAGAAAGCACACTCGTTCTGTCTTTAAACTGATAAAAGAAACCCCAATAATATGGGGCATGCAAAAATTGAGATAAAACTCAGTTTTGCTCCTCTCCACGGAAATCTTTAATAAAAGGCGAAATATTTGTTAGTTCTGAAGAGAAACCAGAGCATGACCAAGATTCCACCTGTCGCCTGAGTGCCATGCCAGCAGTTCTCATTCAGCTCAAAGTGAGCACCCAATTTGAATGAAAGAAAGCAGATTTCTCACCAGGCTTCCCCTTGCTATAAACTGGTTTGTACTCTTTTCCATGTGCTCCCAGATCTTTCAAACAATTAGTGTGGTCAAGAAAGTTCTGTTTGAAAAGAAACAAACATTTACTGTCATTTCTATGCAAATGAGCTTACATTAAAGCACACTCGTTCTATCTTTAAACCAATAAAATAAAACCCCAATAAGATGGGGCATGCAAAAATTGAGATAAAACTCAGTTTTGCTCCTCTCCACGGAAATCTTTAGTAAAAGGCGAAAGATTTGTTCGTTCTGAAGAGAAACCACAGCATGACCAAGATTCTACCTGTCGCCTGAGTGCCATGCCAGCAGTCCTCATTCAGCTCAAAGTGAGCACCCAATTTGAAAGAAAGAAAGCAGATTTCTCACCAGGCTTCCCCTTGCTATAAACATGGTTTGTACTCTTTTCCATGTGCTCCCAGATCTTTCAAGCAATTAGTATAGTCAAGAAAGTTCTGTTTGAAAAGAAACAAACATTTACTGTCATTTCTACGCAAATGAGCTTACATTAAAGCACACTCGTTCTATCTTTAAACTGATAAAAGAAACCCCAATAAGACGGGGCATGCAAAAATTGAGATAAAACTCAGTTTTGCTCCTCTCCATGGAAATCTTTAGTAAAAGGCGAAAGATTTGTTCGTTCTGAAGAGAAACCAGAGCATGACCAAGATTCCACCTGTCGCCTGAGTGCCGTGCCAGCAGTCCTCATTCAGCTCAAAGTGAGCACCCAATTTGAAAGAAAGAAAGCAGATTTCTCACCAGGCTTCCCCTTGCTATAAGCATGGTTTGTACTCTTTTCCATGTGCTCCCAGATCTTTCAAGCAATTAGTATGGTCAAGAAAGTTCTGCTTGAAAAGAAACAGACATTTATTGTCATTGTTATGCAAATAAACTTACATTAAAGCTAACAAGAAAGCACACTCGTTCTGTCTTTAATCCGATAAAAGAAACCCCAATAATATGGGGCATGCAAAAATTGAGATAAAACTCAGTTTTGCTCCTCTCCACGGAAATCTTTAGTAAAAGGCGAAAGATTTGTTCGTTCTGAAGAGAAACCAGAGCATGACCAAGATTCCACCTGTCGCCTGAGTGCCGTGCCAGCAGTCCTTATTCAGATCAAAGTGAGCGCCCAATTTGAAAGAAAGCAGATTTCTCACCTGTCTTCTCCTTGCTATAAGCATGGTTTGTACTGTATTCCATGTGCTCCCAGATCTTTCAAGCAAGTAGCATGGTCAAGAAAGTTCTGTTTGAAAAGAAACAAACATTTACTGTCATTTCTATGCAAATGAGCTTACATTAAAGCACACTCATTCTATCTTTAAACCGATAAAAGAAACCCCAAAAAGATGGGGCATGCAAAAATTGAGATAAAACTCGGTTTTGCTCCTCTCCACGGAAATCTTTAGTAAAAGGCGAAAGATTTGTTCGTTCTGAAGAGAAACCAGAGCATGACCAAGATTTTTATCTGAAAATATGTGTTCTCCCTGCAGTTGTTGTCCCCAGATGAGAGTTCCCTTGTGCTGCCTCAGTTGAATCTCCTTTACTTGACAGGGGGATGCTCGAGCAGCGACCCTCCCCAGCTCTAGCCCAACTCCTACTTACCTGCCAGGTGAGATACTATGATCATGAAGGTGCTTCTCCCAGGGCAAGGCTCACCCATTGCACTCTGGGTGTGCTGCTTCTGCGATTTCCCCAAATGTGGGAAACTTGACTGCATAATTTGTGTTTCCCCTGGTCGGCTCTCGTATAATTCAGATCTCTTTGTCTCAGGTCTCTCTCCAGCCTAGTTTGCTGTCTGTTTCTACTTCTCTTTTCTTGAGCCGCTCCCTTCTATGCCCTTGCGCACTATCCTGACTTCTCCCGTCTGCTTACTTCGTGCCTTCCAACGCACAATGCAAACTACAGGTAGTGCTGCAGGACCCACACCCTTTTACTTGCCTTACAGAGCGTCTCTGGAGCAGTTACAGTGCCCAGCTGCTGCAAGAAATCAGCTTGAATGCTTCAGGGGCTGGGGAATAGCCAACATGAGCCCCACACCGAAGGAGGGTGGAGGTGTGTAATGCGAACTAGGGGTCATCCAAGCGCCGCAAAAGGCCGCCATGCCCTGCACGCCCCTTGTCTCTTTTCATATGCAGACGAGGGTTGAAGCCAACTTTGACCCACTGTTTGGATGACATCACCATATGCAAATCCATCTGCTGCAGGCCTTCCCCCAGGAATGCTTGCACTAGTTGTTGCATTTGGTTTGTTGTTTGGGGGTGCTTCAGTATTAGGCAGCCTTCTGCCCTCCCATGTTCATCTGAAAATATGTGTTCTCCCTGCAGTTGTTGTCCCCAGATGAGAGTTCCCTTGTGCTGCCTCAGTTGAATCTCCTTTACTTGACAGAGATGTGCCTGAGCAGCGGCCCTCCCCAGCCCTATCCCAAATCATACTTATTTTGCATAGGCGATACCATGGTCATGAAGATTGTTCTCCCAGGGTGAGGTTCATTCATTGCATTCTGGGTATGCTGACCCCTGTGATTTCCCCAAATGTGGGAAACTCGACTGCATTATTTGTGGTAGTGGGGGACTGTGTTTGTGCTTTCCTCTGGTCAGCTCTGGTAAAAATCAGATTTCTTTATCTCAGATCTTCCTCTAGCCTTGTTCTTCTTTCGAGAGTTCCCTTGTGCTGCCTCAGTTGGATCTCTTTCACTTGACAGGGGGGTGCCCGAGCAGCGACCCTCCCCAGCTCTAGCCCAACTCCTACTTACCTGCCAGGTGAGATACTATGATCATGAAGGTGCTTCTCCCAGGGCAAGGCTCACCCATTGCACTCTAGTTGTGCTGCCCCTGTGATTTCCCCAAATGTGGGAAACTTGACTGCATAATTTGTGTTTCCCTTGGTCGGCTCTCGTATAATTCAGATCTCTTTGTCTCAGGTCTCTCTCCAGCCTAGTTTGCTGTCTGTTTCCACTTCTCTTTTCTTGAGCCGCTCCCTTCTATGCCCTTGCGCACTATCCTGACTTCTCCCGTCTGCTTACTTCGTGCCTTCCAACGCACAATGCAAACTACAGGTAGTGCTGCAGGGCCCACACCCTTTTACTTGCCTTACAGAGCAGCTCTGGAGCAGTTACAGTGCCCAGCTGCTGCAAGAAATCAGCTTGAATGCTTCAGGGGCTGGGGCATAGCCAACATGAGCCCCACACCGAAGGAGGGTGGAGGTGTGTAATGCGAACTAGGGGTCATCCAAGCGCCGCAAAAGGCCGCCATGCCCTGCACGCCCCTTTTCTCTTTTCATATGCAGACGAGGGTTGAAGCCAACTTTGACCCACTGCTTGGATGGCATCACCATATGCAAATCCATCTGCTGCAGGCCTTCCCCCAGGAATGCTTGCACTAGTTGTTGCATTTGGTTTGTTGTTTGGGGGTGCTTCAGTATTAGGCAGCCTTCTGCCCTCCCATGTTCATCTGAAAATATGTGTTCTCCCTGCAGTTGTTGTCCCCAGATGAGAGTTCCCTTGTGCTGCCTCAGTTGAATCTCCTTTACTTGACAGAGATGTGCCTGAGCAGCGGCCCTCCCCAGCCCTATCCCAAATCATACTTATTTTGCATAGGAGAGACCATGGTCTTGAAGATTGTTCTCCCAGGGTGAGGTTCATTCATTGCATTCTGGGTATGCTGACCCATGTGATTTCCCCAAATGTGGGAAACTCAACTGCATTATTTGTGGTAGTGGGGGACTGTGTTTGTGCTTTCCTCTGGTCAGCTCTAGTAAAAGTCAGATTTCTTTGTTTCAGTTCTTCCTCTAGCCTTGTTCTTCTTTCGAGAGTTCCCTTGTGCTGCCTCAGTGTGTATGGTTATTAATCAAAAGGTTGGTGGTTCAATCCCACTAAGGGACGTAATTGACCTTGTTATCAGATTTTGGTGATATTTAAGTAGACAAGTCAAAATTTCAAACCCCCTGTTATGGTGTAGGGTACCTGGCCTTCTCTGATGTAATCAGAGTTAGATTTGATTCAGTGATTTTATAAAAACAGCTAGGAAGCACAATTTAGCAGTGGGTTGCAGAGAAAAAGAAATATGCTGGCAAAAAAATCCAATTGAGTGATTAAACAGCTCTTCATTTTCTGGCTTTATTTTTATGCTAACAAATTTGTTCTCTGAAAAGTGTCCACAAAGCCAAGTCTCTGATTAACACCTTTGTAGGGATGGTTTTTCACCTATTACTAAATTAAACTTGCTTCATTGGAAAGGCAGCAAGATGCATCCTCATTTCAATGTCTACTGAAATAATACAGGTTGACACCAGGAAACATTAACGCCACTGCATCCTTGCTGCTTTCGCATGTGGAAGTCTGTTTAATGTGAAAACAAGGTGATATCTAATTAGCACACAGGTAAGGAATTAAGAAAATCTTTATTTAAGGGTGAAGGTGTTTCTCACAAAATCGTTGCCCCAATGCATCATTGAAATTCAAGCTGGAAAGATGATTTTAATATATCACTTGTACATTTTGTATTGCTCTTCTGGTGACAATGTAGTTTGTTTTTGTCAATTACCATTTTAATAATAGGGTAAAGAAAATTAAGTGGATTTTTGAAAGAAAACAATACTGTCAATATACTATTAAAACAAATTAAAATGGTAAAAGTTAGTGTACTTTAAGTAAAAATAAAAGAGCAAAAATATCAATCCCAGTTTTGGATTACTTTAATTAACAAAAAAAATGCATATAGCAGAGGATAGTTTCAATCTGCCTACCTCTGGGTTATGGGCCCAGCATTTTTCCATTGCAGTACTCTGCTGCACATGTAAGTGCAAGAGATCCTGAAGCACTCACTCATCATGGGAAAGTACCAATGTGTTTCTTCGTTGGTTGATGGAAGAAACATCTTACAAAAACTCTCCAGATTATTGACTTTTTAAAGTTTTTCTAGGAAACGTTCTAGATGAATGCTTATTAGCCTTTGTCAGTATGTACGTTTGTAAAGTGTCTCTGTGGCGCAATCTGTTAGTGTGTTTGGTTATTAATCAAAGGGTTGGTGGTTCAATCCCACCCAGGGATGTAATTGACCTTGTTATCAGATTTTGGTGATCTTTAAGTAGACAAGTCAAAATTTCAAACCCCCTTCTTATGGTGTAGGGTACCTGGCCTACTCTGATGTAATCAGAGTTAGATTTGAATCAGTGATTTTATAAAAAAAAACAGCTAGGAAGCACAATTTAGCAGTGGGTTGCAGAGAAAAAGAAATATGCTGGCAGAAAAATCCAATTGAGTGATTAAACAGCTCTTCATTTTCTGGCTTTATTTTTATGCTAACAAATTTGTTCTCTGAAAAGTGTCCACAAAGCTAAGTCTCTGATTAACACCTTTGTAGGGATGGTTTTTCACCTATTACTAAATTAAACTTGCTTCATTGGAAAGGCAGCAAGATGCATCCTCATTTCAATGTCTACTGAAATAATACAGGTTGACACCAGGAAACATTAACGCCACTGCATCCTTGCTGCTTTCGCATGTGGAAGTCTGTTTAATGTGAAAACAAGGTGATATCTAATTAGCACACAGGTAAGGAATTAAGAAAATCTTTATTTAAGGGTGAAGATGTTTCTCACAAAATCGTTGCCCCAATGCATCATTGAAATTCAAGCTGGAAAGATGATTTTAATATATCACTTGTACATTTTGTATTGCTCTTCTGGTGACAATGTAGTTTGTTTTTGTCAATTACCATTTTAATAATCGGGTAAAGAAAATTAATTGGATTTTTGAAAGAAAACAATACTGTCAATATACTATTAAAACAAATTAAAATGGTAAAAGTTATTGTACTTTAAGTAAAAATAAAAGAGCAAAAATATCAATCCCAGTTTTGGATTACTTTAATTAACAAAAAAAAAATGCATATAGCAGAGGATAGTTTCAATCTGCCTACCTCTGGGTTATGGACCCAGCATGCTTCCATTACAGTACTCTGCTGCATATGTAAGTGCAAGAGGTCCTGAAGCACTCACTTATCATGGGAAAGTACCAATGTGTTTCTTCATTGGTTGATGGAAGAAACATCTTACAAAAACTCTCCACATTATTGACTTTTTAAAATGTTTCTAGGAAACGTTCTAGATGAATGCTTATTAGCCTTTGTCAGTATGTACTTTTGCAAAGTGTCGCTGTGGCGCAATCAGTTAGTGTGTATGGTTATTAACCAAAAGGTTGGTGGTTCAATCCCACCCAGGGACGTAATTGACCTTGTTATCAGATTTTGGTGATCTTTAAGTAGACAAGTCAAAATTTCAAACCCCCTGTTATGGTGTAGGGTACCTGGCCTTCTCTGATGTAATCAGAGTTAGATTTGATTCAGTGATTTTATAAAAACAGCTAGGAAGCACAATTTAGCAGTGGGTTGCAGAGAAAAAGAAATATGCTGGCAAAAAAATCCAATTGAGTGATTAAACAGCTCTTCATTTTCTGGCTTTATTTTTATGCTAACAAATTTGTTCTCTGAAAAGTGTCCACAAAGCCAAGTCTCTGATTAACACCTTTGTAGGGATGGTTTTTCACCTATTACTAAATTAAACTTGCTTCATTGGAAAGGCAGCAAGATGCATCCTCATTTCAATGTCTACTGAAATAATACAGGTTGACACCAGGAAACATTAACGCCACTGCATCCTTGCTGCTTTCGCATGTGGAAGTCTGTTTAATGTGAAAACAAGGTGATATCTAATTAGCACACAGGTAAGGAATTAAGAAAATCTTTATTTAAGGGTGAAGGTGTTTCTCACAAAATCGTTGCCCCAATGCATCATTGAAATTCAAGCTGGAAAGATGATTTTAATATATCACTTGTACATTTTGTATTGCTCTTCTGGTGACAATGTAGTTTGTTTTTGTCAATTACCATTTTAATAATCGGGTAAAGAAAATTAATTGGATTTTTGAAAGAAAACAATACTGTCAATATACTATTAAAACAAATTAAAATGGTAAAAGTTATTGTACTTTAAGTAAAAATAAAAGAGCAAAAATATCAATCCCAGTTTTGGATTACTTTAATTAACAAAAAAAAATGCATATAGCAGAGGATAGTTTCAATCTGCCTACCTCTGGGTTATGGGCCCAGCATTTTTCCATTGCAGTACTCTGCTGCACATGTAAGTGCAAGAGATCCTGAAGCACTCACTCATCATGGGAAAGTACCAATGTGTTTCTTCGTTGGTTGATGGAAGAAACATCTTACAAAAACTCTCCAGATTATTGACTTTTTAAAGTTTTTCTAGGAAACGTTCTAGATGAATGCTTATTAGCCTTTGTCAGTATGTACGTTTGTAAAGTGTCTCTGTGGCGCAATCTGTTAGTGTGTTTGGTTATTAATCAAAGGGTTGGTGGTTCAATCCCACCCAGGGATGTAATTGACCTTGTTATCAGATTTTGGTGATCTTTAAGTAGACAAGTCAAAATTTCAAACCCCCTTCTTATGGTGTAGGGTACCTGGCCTACTCTGATGTAATCAGAGTTAGATTTGAATCAGTGATTTTATAAAAAAAACAGCTAGGAAGCACAATTTAGCAGTGGGTTGCAGAGAAAAAGAAATATGCTGGCAGAAAAATCCAATTGAGTGATTAAACAGCTCTTCATTTTCTGGCTTTATTTTTATGCTAACGAATTTGTTCTCTGAAAAGTGTCCACAAAGCCAAGTATCTGATTAACATATTTGTAGGGATGGTTTTTCACCTATTACTAAATTAAACTTGCTTCATTGGAAAGGCAGCAAGATGCATCCTCATTTCAATATCTACTGAAATAATACAGGTTGACACCCGGAAACATTAACGCCACTGCATCCTTGCTGCTTTCTCATGTGGAAGTCTGTTTAATGTGAAAACAAGGTGATATCTAATTAGCACACAGGTAAGGAATTAAGAAAATCTTTATTTAAGGGTGAAGATGTTTCTCACAAAATCGTTGCCCCAATGCATCATTGAAATTCAAGCTGGAAAGATGATTTTAATATATCACTTGTACATTTTGTATTGCTCTTCTGGTGACACTGTAGTTTGTTTTTGTCAATTACCATTTTAATAATCGGGTAAAGAAAATTAATTGGATTTTTGAAAGAAAACAATACTGTCAATATACTATTAAAACAAATTAAAATGGTAAAAGTTATTGTACTTTAAGTAAAAAAAAAAGCTAAAATATCAATCCCTGTTTTGGATTATTTTAATGAACAAAAAAAAAATGCATATAGCAAAGGATAGTTTCAATCTGCCTACCTCTGGGTTATGGGCCCAGCATGCTTCCATTGCAGTACTCTGCTGCACATGTAAGTGCAAGAGATCCTGAAGCACTCACTCATCATGCGAAAGTAACAATGTGTTTCTTCATTGGTTGCTGGAAGAAACATCTTACAAAAACTCTCCAGATTATTGACTTTTTAAAGTTTTTCTAGGAAACGTTCTAGATGAATGCTTATTAGTCTTTGTCAGTATGTACTTTTCGCAAAGTGTCTCTGTGGCGCGATCGGTTAGTGTGTTCAGCTATTAATCAAAAGGTTGGTGGTTCAATCCCATCCAGGGACGTAATTGACCTTGTGATCAGATTTTGGTAATATTTAAGTAGACAAGTCAAAATTGCAAACCCCCTCTTATGGTGTAGGGTACCTGGCCTTCTCTGATGTAATCAGAGTTAGATTTGATTAAGTGATTTTATAAAAAAAACAGCTAGGAAGCACAATTTAGCAGTGGGTTGCAGAGAAAAAGAAAAATGCTGGCAGAAAAATCCAATTGAGTGATTAAACAGCTCTTCATTTTCTGGCTTTATTTTTATGATAACAAATTTGTTCTCTGAAAAGTGTCCACAAAGCCAAGTATCTGATTAACATCTTTGTAGGGATGGTTTTTCACCTATTACTAAATTAAACTTGCTTCATTGGAAAGGCAGCAAGATGCATCCTCATTTCAATATCTACGGAAATAATACAGGTTGACACCAGGAAACATTAACGCCACTGCATCTTTGCTGTTTTCTCATGTGGAAGTCTGTTTAATGTGAAAACAAGGTGATATCTAATTAGCACACAGGTAAGGAATTAAGAACATCTTTATTTAAGGGTGAAGATGTTCTCACAAAATCGTTGCCCCAATGCATCATTGAAATTCAAGCTGGAAAGATGATTTTAATATATCACTTGTACATTTTGTATTGCTCTTCTGGTGACAATGTAGTTTGTTTTTGTCAATTACCATTTTAATAATCGGGTAAAGAAAATTAATAGGATTTTTGAAAGAAAACAATACTATTAAAACAAATTAAAATGGTAAAAGTTATTGTACTTTAAGTAAAAATAAAAGAGCAAAAATATCAATCCCAGTTTTGGATTACTTTAATTAACAAAAAAAATGCATATAGCAGAGGATAGTTTCAATCTGCCTACCTCTGGGTTATGGACCCAGCATGCTTCCATTACAGTACTCTGCTGCACATGTAAGTGCAAGAGATCCTGAAGCACTCACTCATCATGGGAAAGTACCAATGTGTTTCTTCATTGGTTGATGGAAGAAACATCTTACAAAAACTCTCCACATTATTGACTTTTTAAAATGTTTCTAGGAATCATTCTAGATGAATGCTTATTAGCCTTTGTCAGTAAGTACTTTCGCAAAGTGTCGCTGTGGCGCAATCAGTTAGTGTGTAAGGCTATTAACCAAAAGGTTGGTGGTTCAATCCCACCCAGGGACTTAATTGACCTTGTTATCAGATTTTGGTGATCTTTAAGTAGACAAGTCAAAATTTACAACCCACTGTTATGGTGTAGGGTACCTGGCCTTCTCTGATGTTTAGATTTGATTCAGTGATTTTATAAAAACAGCTAGGAAGCACAATTTAGCAGTGGGTTGCAGAGAAAAAGAAATATGCTGGCAGAAAAATCCAATTGAGTGATTAAACAGCTCTTCATTTTCTGGCTTTATTTTTATACTAACAAATTTGTTCTCTGAAAAGTGTCCACAAAGCCAAGTCTCTGATTAACACCTTTGTAGGGATGGTTTTTCACCTATTACTAAATTAAACTTGCTTCATTGGAAAGGCAGCAAGATGCATCCTCATTTCAATGTCTACTGAAATAATACAGGTTGACACCAGGAAACATTAACGCCACTGCATCCTTGCTGCTTTCGCATGTGGAAGTCTGTTTAATGTGAAAACAAGGTGATATCTAATTAGCACACAGGTAAGGAATTAAGAAAATCTTTATTTAAGGGTGAAGATGTTTCTCACAAAATCGTTGCCCCAATGCATCATTGAAATTCAAGCTGGAAAGATGATTTTAATATATCACTTGTACATTTTGTATTGCTCTTCTGGTGACAATGTAGTTTGTTTTTGTCAATTACCATTTTAATAATCGGGTAAAGAAAATTAATTGGATTTTTGAAAGAAAACAATACTGTCAATATACTATTAAAACAAATTAAAATGGTAAAAGTTATTGTACTTTAAGTAAAAATAAAAGAGCAAAAATATCAATCCCAGTTTTGGATTACTTTAATTAACAAAAAAAAATGCATATAGCAGAGGATAGTTTCAATCTGCCTACCTCTGGGTTATGGACCCAGCATGCTTCCATTACAGTACTCTGTTGCACATGTAAGTGCAAGAGGTCCTGAAGCACTCACTTATCATGGGAAAGTACCAATGTGTTTCTTCATTGGTTGATGGAAGAAACATCTTACAAAAACTCTCCACATTATTGACTTTTTAAAATGTTTCTAGGAATCGTTCTAGATGAATGCTTATTAGCCTTTGTCAGTATGTTCTTTTGCAAAGTGTTGTTTTGGCGCAATCAGTTAGTGTGTAAGGCTATTAACCAAAAGGTTGGTGGTTCAATCCCACCCAGGGACTTAATTGACCTTGTTATCAGATTTTGGTGATCTTTAAGTAGACAAGTCAAAATTTCAAACCCCCTGTTATGGTGTAGGGTACCTGGCCTTCTCTAATGTAATCAGAGTTAGATTTGATTCAGTGATTTTATAAAAACAGCTAGGAAGAACAATTTAGCAGTGGGTTGCAGAGAAAAAGAAATATGCTGGCAGAAAAATCCAATTGAGTGATTAAACAGCTCTTCATTTTCTGGCTTTATTTTTACACTAACAAATTTGTTCTCTGAAAAGTGTCCACAAAGACAAGTCTCTGATTAACACCTTTGTAGGGATGGTTTTTCACCTATTACTAAATTAAACTTGCTTCATTGGAAAGGCAGCAAGATGCATCTTCATTTCAATGTCTACTGAAATAATACAGGTTGACACCAGGAAACATTAACGCCACTGCATCCTTGCTGCTTTCGCATGTGGAAGTCTGTTTAATGTGAAAACAAGGTGATATCTAATTAGCACACAGGTAAGGAATTAAGAAAATCTTTATTTAAGGGTGAAGATGTTTCTCACAAAATCGTTGCCCCAATGCATCATTGAAATTCAAGCTGGAAAGATGATTTTAATATATCACTTGTACATTTTGTATTGCTCTTCTGGTGACAATGTAGTTTGTTTTTGTCAATTACCATTTTAATAATCGGGTAAAGAAAATTAAGTGGATTTTTGAAAGAAAACAATACTATTAAAACAAATTAAAATGGTAAAAGTTATTGTACTTTAAGTAAAAATAAAAGAGCAAAAATATCAATCCCAGTTTTGGATTACTTTAATTAACAAAAAAAATGCATATAGCAGAGGATAGTTTCAATCTGCCTACCTCTGGGTTATGGACCCAGCATGCTTCCATTACAGTACTCTGCTGCACATGTAAGTGCAAGAGATCCTGAAGCACTCACTCATCATGGGAAAGTACCAATGTGTTTCTTCATTGGTTGATGGAAGAAACATCTTACAAAAACTCTCCACATTATTGACTTTTTAAAATGTTTCTAGGAATCATTCTAGATGAATGCTTATTAGCCTTTGTCAGTAAGTACTTTTGCAAAGTGTCGCTGTGGCGCAATCAGTTAGTGTGTAAGGCTATTAACCAAAAGGTTGGTGGTTCAATCCCACCCAGGGACTTAATTGACCTTGTTATCAGATTTTGGTGATCTTTAAGTAGACAAGTCAAAATTTCAAACCCACTGTTATGGTGTAGGGTACCTGGCCTTCTCTGATGTTTAGATTTGATTCAGTGATTTTATAAAAACAGCTAGGAAGCACAATTTAGCAGTGGGTTGCAGAGAAAAAGAAATATGCTGGCAGAAAAATCCAATTGAGTGATTAAACAGCTCTTCATTTTCTGGCTTTATTTTTATACTAACAAATTTGTTCTCTGAAAAGTGTCCACAAAGCCAAGTCTCTGATTAACACCTTTGTAGGGATGGTTTTTCACCTATTACTAAATTAAACTTGCTTCATTGGAAAGGCAGCAAGATGCATCCTCATTTCAATGTCTACTGAAATAATACAGGTTGACACCAGGAAACATTAACGCCACTGCATCCTTGCTGCTTTCGCATGTGGAAGTCTGTTTAATGTGAAAACAAGGTGATATCTAATTAGCACACAGGTAAGGAATTAAGAAAATCTTTATTTAAGGGTGAAGATGTTTCTCACAAAATCGTTGCCCCAATGCATCATTGAAATTCAAGCTGGAAAGATGATTTTAATATATCACTTGTACATTTTGTATTGCTCTTCTGGTGACAATGTAGTTTGTTTTTGTCAATTACCATTTTAATAATCGGGTAAAGAAAATTAATTGGATTTTTGAAAGAAAACAATACTGTCAATATACTATTAAAACAAATTAAAATGGTAAAAGTTATTGTACTTTAAGTAAAAATAAAAGAGCAAAAATATCAATCCCAGTTTTGGATTACTTTAATTAACAAAAAAAAATGCATATAGCAGAGGATAGTTTCAATCTGCCTACCTCTGGGTTATGGACCCAGCATGCTTCCATTACAGTACTCTGTTGCACATGTAAGTGCAAGAGGTCCTGAAGCACTCACTTATCATGGGAAAGTACCAATGTGTTTCTTCATTGGTTGATGGAAGAAACATCTTACAAAAACTCTCCACATTATTGACTTTTTAAAATGTTTCTAGGAATCGTTCTAGATGAATGCTTATTAGCCTTTGTCAGTATGTTCTTTTGCAAAGTGTTGTTTTGGCGCAATCAGTTAGTGTGTAAGGCTATTAACCAAAAGGTTGGTGGTTCAATCCCACCCAGGGACTTAATTGACCTTGTTATCAGATTTTGGTGATCTTTAAGTAGACAAGTCAAAATTTCAAAAACCCCTGTTATGGTGTAGGGTACCTGGCCTTCTCTAATGTAATCAGAGTTAGATTTGATTCA
Organism: Pseudophryne corroboree; assembly: GCF_028390025.1. NCBI lineage: Eukaryota > Metazoa > Chordata > Amphibia > Anura > Myobatrachidae > Pseudophryne > Pseudophryne corroboree. The sequence goes on along the minus strand of NW_026968868.1, from coordinate 1,014,776 downwards.
GTGATTTTATAAAAACAGCTAGGAAGAACAATTTAGCAGTGGGTTGCAGAGAAAAAGAAATATGCTGGCAGAAAAATCCAATTGAGTGATTAAACAGCTCTTCATTTTCTGGCTTTATTTTTATACTAACAAATTTGTTCTCTGAAAAGTGTCCACAAAGACAAGTCTCTGATTAACACCTTTGTAGGGATGGTTTTTCACCTATTACTAAATTAAACTTGCTTCATTGGAAAGGCAGCAAGATGCATCTTCATTTCAATGTCTACTGAAATAATACAGGTTGACACCAGGAAACATTAACGCCACTGCATCCTTGCTGCTTTCGCATGTGGAAGTCTGTTTAATGTGAAAACAAGGTGATATCTAATTAGCACACAGGTAAGGAATTAAGAAAATCTTTATTTAAGGGTGAAGATGTTTCTCACAAAATCGTTGCCCCAATGCATCATTGAAATTCAAGCTGGAAAGATGATTTTAATATATCACTTGTACATTTTGTATTGCTCTTCTGGTGACAATGTAGTTTGTTTTTGTCAATTACCATTTTAATAATCGGGTAAAGAAAATTAAGTGGATTTTTGAAAGAAAACAATACTGTCAATATACTATTAAAACAAATTAAAATGGTAAAAGTTATTGTACTTTAAGTAAAAATAAAAGAGCAAAAATATCAATCCCAGTTTTGGATTACTTTAATTAACAAAAAAAAATGCATATAGCAGAGGATAGTTTCAATTTGCCTACCTCTGGGTTATGGACCCAGCATGCTTCCATTACAGTACTCTGCTGCACATGTAAGTGCAAGAGGTCCTGAAGCACTCACTTATCATGGGAAAGTACCAATGTGTTTCTTCATTGGTTGATGGAAGAAACATCTTACAAAAACTCTCCACATTATTGACTTTTTAAAATGTTTCTAGGAATCGTTCTAGATGAATGCTTATTAGCCTTTGTCAGTATGTACTTTTGCTAAGTGTAGCTGTGGCGCAATCAGTTAGTGTGTAAGGCTATTAACCAAAAGGTTGGTTGTTCAATCCCACCCAGGGATTTAATTGACCTTGTTATCAGATTTTGGTGATCTTTAAGTAGACAAGTCAAAATTTCAAACCCCCTGTTATGGTGTAGGGTACCTGGCCTTCTCTGATGTAATCAGAGTTAGATTTGATTCAGTGATTTTATAAAAACAGCTAGGAAGCACAATTTGGCAGTGGGTTGCAGAGAAAAAGAAATATGCTGGCACAAAAATCCAATTGAGTGTTTAAACAGCTCTTCATTTTCTGGCTTTATTTTTATGCTAACTAATTTGTTCTCTGAAAAGTGTCCACAAAGCCAAGTATCTGATTAACATATTTGTAGGGATGGTTTTTCACCTATTACTAAATTAAACTTGCTTCATTGGAAAGGCAGCAAGATGTATCCTCATTTCAATATCTACTGAAATAATACAGGTTGACACCAGGAAACATTAACGCCACTGCATCCTTGCTGCTTTCTCATGTGGAAGTCTGTTTAATGTGAAAACAAGGTGATATCTAATTAGCACACAGGTAAGGAATTAAGAAAATCTTTATTTAAGGGTGAAGATGTTTCTCACAAAATCGTTGCCCCAATGCATCATTGAAATTCAAGCTGGAAAGATGATTTTAATATATCACTTGTACATTTTGTATTGCTCTTATGGTGACAATGTAGTTTGTTTTTGTCAATTACCATTTTAATAATAGGGTAAAGAAAATTAAGTGGATTTTTGAAAGAAAACAATACTGTCAATATACTATTAAAACAAATTAAAATGGTAAAAGTTATTGTACTTTAAGTAAAAATAAAAGCGAAAATATCAATCCCAGTTTTGGATTACTTTAATGAACAAAAAAAAAAATTCATATAGCAAAGGATAGTTTCAATCTGCCTACCTCTGGGTTATGGGCCCAGCATGCTTCCATTGCAGTACTCTGCTGCACATGTAAGTGCAAGAGATCCTGAAGCACTCACTCATCATGCGAAAGTACTAATGTGTTTCTTCATTGGTTGCTGGAAGAAACATCTTACAAAAACTCTCCAGATTATTGACTTTTTAAAGTTTTTCTAGGAAACGTTCTAGATGAATGCTTATTAGTCTTTGTCAGTATGTGCTTTTTGCAAAGTGTCGCTGTGGCGCAATCAGTTAGTGTGTATGGTTATTAACCAAAAGGTTGGTGGTTCAATCCCACCCAGGGACGTAATTGACCTTGTTATCAGATTTTGGTGATCTTTAAGTAGACAAGTCAAAATTTCAAACCCCCTGTTATGGTGTAGGGTACCTGGCCTTCTCTGATGTAATCAGAGTTAGATTTGATTCAGTGATTTTATAAAAACAGCTAGGAAGCACAATTTAGCAGTGGGTTGCAGAGAAAAAGAAATATGCTGGCAAAAAAATCCAATTGAGTGATTAAACAGCTCTTCATTTTCTGGCTTTATTTTTATGCTAACAAATTTGTTCTCTGAAAAGTGTCCACAAAGCCAAGTCTCTGATTAACACCTTTGTAGGGATGGTTTTTCACCTATTACTAAATTAAACTTGCTTCATTGGAAAGGCAGCAAGATGCATCCTCATTTCAATGTCTACTGAAATAATACAGGTTGACACCAGGAAACATTAACGCCACTGCATCCTTGCTGCTTTCGCATGTGGAAGTCTGTTTAATGTGAAAACAAGGTGATATCTAATTAGCACACAGGTAAGGAATTAAGAAAATCTTTATTTAAGGGTGAAGGTGTTTCTCACAAAATCGTTGCCCCAATGCATCATTGAAATTCAAGCTGGAAAGATGATTTTAATATATCACTTGTACATTTTGTATTGCTCTTCTGGTGACAATGTAGTTTGTTTTTGTCAATTACCATTTTAATAATAGGGTAAAGAAAATTAAGTGGATTTTTGAAAGAAAACAATACTGTCAATATACTATTAAAACAAATTAAAATGGTAAAAGTTATTGTACTTTAAGTAAAAATAAAAGAGCAAAAATATCAATCCCAGTTTTGGATTACTTTAATTAACAAAAAAAATGCATATAGCAGAGGATAGTTTCAATCTGCCTACCTCTGGGTTATGGGCCCAGCATTTTTCCATTGCAGTACTCTGCTGCACATGTAAGTGCAAGAGATCCTGAAGCACTCACTCATCATGGGAAAGTACCAATGTGTTTCTTCGTTGGTTGATGGAAGAAACATCTTACAAAAACTCTCCAGATTATTGACTTTTTAAAGTTTTTCTAGGAAACGTTCTAGATGAATGCTTATTAGCCTTTGTCAGTATGTACGTTTGTAAAGTGTCTCTGTGGCGCAATCTGTTAGTGTGTTTGGTTATTAATCAAAGGGTTGGTGGTTCAATCCCACCCAGGGATGTAATTGACCTTGTTATCAGATTTTGGTGATCTTTAAGTAGACAAGTCAAAATTTCAAACCCCCGTCTTATGGTGTAGGGTACCTGGCCTACTCTGATGTAATCAGAGTTAGATTTGAATCAGTGATTTTATAAAAAAAACAGCTAGGAAGCACAATTTAGCAGTGGGTTGCAGAGAAAAAGAAATATGCTGGCAGAAAAATCCAATTGAGTGATTAAACAGCTCTTCATTTTCTGGCTTTATTTTTATGCTAACGAATTTGTTCTCTGAAAAGTGTCCACAAAGCCAAGTATCTGATTAACATATTTGTAGGGATGGTTTTTCACCTATTACTAAATTAAACTTGCTTCATTGGAAAGGCAGCAAGATGCATCCTCATTTCAATATCTACTGAAATAATACAGGTTGACACCAGGAAACATTAACGCCACTGCATCCTTGCTGCTTTCTCATGTGGAAGTCTGTTTAATGTGAAAACAAGGTGATATCTAATTAGCACACAGGTAAGGAATTAAGAAAATCTTTATTTAAGGGTGAAGATGTTTCTCACAAAATCGTTGCCCCAATGCATCATTGAAATTCAAGCTGGAAAGATGATTTTAATATATCACTTGTACATTTTGTATTGCTCTTCTGGTGACAATGTAGTTTGTTTTTGTCAATTACCATTTTAATAATCGGATAAAGAAAATTAATTGGATTTTTGAAAGAAAACAATACTGTCAATATACTATTAAAACAAATTAAAATGGTAAAAGTTATTGTACTTTAAGTAAAAATAAAAGCTAAAATATCAATCCCAGTTTTGGATTACTTTAATGAACAAAAAAAAAATGCATATAGCAAAGGATAGTTTCAATCTGCCTACCTCTGGGTTATGGGCCCAGCATGCTTCCATTGCAGTACTCTGCTGCACATGTAAGTGCAAGAGATCCTGAAGCACTCACTCATCATGCGAAAGTACTAATGTGTTTCTTCATTGGTTGCTGGTGAAACATCTTACAAAAACTCTCCAGATTATTGACTTTTTAAAGTTTTTCTAGGAAACGTTCTAGATGAATGCTTATTAGTCTTTGTCAGTATGTGCTTTTTGCAAAGTGTCTCTGTGGCGCAATCGGTTAGTGTGTTCAGCTATTTATCAAAAGGTTGGTGGTTCAATCCCACCCAGGGACGTAATTGACCTTGTGATCACATTTTGGTGATATTTAAGTAGACAAGTCAAAATTGCAAACCCCCTCTTATGGTATAGGGTACCTGGCCTTCTCTGATGTAATCAGAGTTAGATTTGATTAAGTGATTTTATAAAAAAACAGCTAGGAAGCACAATTTAGCAGTGGGTTGCAGAGAAAAAGAAAAATGCTGGCAGAAAAATCCAATTGAGTGATTAAACAGCTCTTCATTTTCTGGCTTTATTTTTATGATTACAAATGTGTTCTCTGAAAAGTGTCCACAAAGCCAAGTATCTGATTAACATCTTTGTAGGGATGGTTTTTCACCTATTACTAAATTAAACTTGCTTCATTGGAAAGGCAGCAAGATGCATCCTCATTTCAATATCTACGGAAATAATACAGGTTGACACCAGGAAACATTAACGCCACTGCATCTTTGCTGTTTTCTCATGTGGAAGTCTGTTTAATGTGAAAACAAGGTGATATCTAATTAGCACACAGGTAAGGAATTAAGAAAATCTTTATTTAAGGGTGAAGATGTTTCTCACAAAATCGTTGCCCCAATGCATCATTGAAATTCAAGCTGGAAAGATGATTTTAATATATCACTTGTACATTTTGTATTGCTCTTCTGGTGACAATGTAGTTTGTTTTTGTCAATTACCATTTTAATAATCGGGTAAAGAAAATTAATTGGATTTTTGAAAGAAAACAATACTGTCAATATACTATTAAAACAAATTAAAATGGTAAAAGTTATTGTACTTTAAGTAAAAATAAAAGAGCAAAAATATCAATCCCAGTTTTGGATTACTTTAATTAACAAAAAAAAATGCATATAGCAGAGGATAGTTTCAATATGCCTACCTCTGGGTTATGGACCCAGCATGCTTCCATTACAGTACTCTGCTGCACATGTAAGTGCAAAAGATCCTGAAGCACTCACTCATCATGGGAAAGTACCAATGTGTTTCTTCATTGGTTGATGGAAGAAACATCTTACAAAAACTCTCCACATTATTGACTTTTTAAAATGTTTCTAGGAATCGTTCTAGATGAATGCTTATTAGCCTTTGTCAGTATGTACTTTTGCAAAGTGTCGCTGTGGCGCAATCAGTTAGTGTGTAAGGCTATTAACCAAAAGGTTGGTGGTTCAATCCCACCCAGGGACTTAATTGACCTTGTTATCAGATTTTGGTGATCTTTAAGTAGACAAGTCAAAATTTCAAACCCCCTGTTATGGTGTAGGGTACCTGGCCTTCTCTGATGTAATCAGAGTTAGATTTGATTCAGTGATTTTATAAAAACAGCTAGGAAGCACAATTTAGCAGTGGGTTGCAGAGAAAAAGAAATATGCTGGCAGAAAAATCCAATTGAGTGATTAAACAGCTCTTCATTTTCTGGCTTTATTTTTATGCTAACTAATTTGTTCTCTGAAAAGTGTCCACAAAGCCAAGTATCTGATTAACACCTTTGTAGGGATGGTTTTTCACCTATTATTAAATTAAACTTGCTTCATTGGAAAGGCAGCAAGTGATGTCATCCAAGCATTGGGTCAAAGTTGGCTTCAAACCTCGTCTGCTTATGAAAAGAGAAAAGGGGTATGCAGGGCATGGCGGCCTTTTGCGGTGCTTGGATGACCCCTAGTTCGCATTAAATAATGCAGTCGAGTTTCCCACATTTGGGGAAATCACAGAGGTCAGCATACCCAGAATGCAATGAATGAACCGCACCCTGGGAGAACAGTCTTCATGACCATGGTATCTCCTATGCAAAATAAGTATGATTTGGGATAGGGCTGGGGAGGGCCGCTGCTCAGGCACATCTCTGTCAAGTAAAGGAGATTCAACTGAGGCAGCACAAGGGAACTCTCATCTGGGGACAACAACTGCAGGGAGAACACATATTTTCAGATGAACATGGGAGGGCAGAAGGCTGCCTAATACTGAAGCACCCCCAAACAACAAACCAAATGCAACAACTAGTGCAAGCATTCCTGGGGGAAGGCCTGCAGCAGATGGATTTGCATATGGCGATGTCATCCAAGCAGTGGGTCAAAGTTGGCTTCAACCCTCGTCTGCATATGAAAAGAGAAAAGGGGTGTGCAGGGCATGGCGGCCTTTTGCGGCACTTGGATGACCCCTAGTTCGCATTAAACACCTCCACCCTCCGTCGGTGTGGGGCTCATGTTGGCTATGCCCCAGCCCCTGAAGGATTCAAGCTGATTTCTTGCAGCAGCTGGGCACAGTAACAGCTCCAGAGCTGCTCTGTAAGGCAAGTAAAAGGGTGTGGGCCCTGCAGCAATACCTGTAGTTCGCATTGTGCGAGACCCCTAGTTCGCATTAAACACCCCCACCCTCCTTCGGTGTGGGGCTCATGTTGGCCATGCCCCAGCCCCTGAAGCATTCACGCTGATTTCTTGCAGCAGCTGGGCACTGTAACAGCTCAAGAGCTGCTCTGTAAGGCAAGTAAAAGGGTGTGGGCCCTGCAGCACTACCTGTAGTTTGCATTGTGCATTGGAAGGCACAAAGTAAGCAGACGGGAGGAGAAGTCAGGATAGTGCACAAGGGTATAGACGGGAGGGGCTCAAGAAAAAAGAAGTGGAAACAGACAGCAAACTAGGCTTCCAATGCACAATGCAAACTACAGGTAGTGCTGCAGGGCCCACACCCTTTTACTTGCCTTACAGAGCAGCTCTGGAGCTGTTTAATCACTCAATTGGATTTTTCTGCCAGCATAATTTTTCTCTTACGTCCTAGAGGATGCTGGGGATTCCGTAAGGACCATGGGGGATAGACGGGCTCCGCAGGAGACATGGGCACTTTAAGAAAGACTTTAGATCTGGGTGTGCACTGGCTCCTCCCTCTATGCCCCTCCTCCAGACCTCAGTTTACTACTGTGCCCAGAGGAGACTGGGTGCTTTTCAGGGAGCTCTCCTGAGTTTCCTGACAGAAAGTATATTTGTTAGATTTTTTTATTTTCAGGGAGCCTGCTGGCAACAGACTCCCTGCATCGAGGGGCGGAGGGGAGAGATGCACACCTACTTCTGTGAGTTGATAGGCTCTGCTTCTTAGGCTACTGTACAGCATTAGCTCCAGAGGGATCGGTACGCAGGTCTCACCCTCGCCGTCCGTCCCAGAGCCGCGCCGCCGTCCCCCTCGCAGAGCCGGAAGATAGAAGCCGGGTGAGTATGAGAAGAAAAGAAGACTTCAGAGGCGGCGGAAGACTTCATGATCTTCACTGAGGTAAAGCACAGCAGTAAAGCTGTGCTCCATTGCTCCAATACACCTCACACACTGCAGTCAGTGTAAGGGTGAAGGGCGCAGGGGGGACGCCCTGGGCAGCAATATAGACCTCTCTTTGGCAAAATAAATATATATGCAGCTAGGCACTGTATATATATATATATAAGAGCCCCCGCCATTTTTTTACTATATTTGAGCGGGACAGAAGCCCGTCGCTGAGGGGGTGGGGCTTCTCCCTCAGCACTCACCAGCGCCATTTTCTCCACAGCACCGCTGAGGGGAAGCTCCACGGACTCTCCCCTGCTTATACCACGGTAGAAAGAGGGTCTTAAAGAAGAGGGGGGCACATAATTAGGCGCATATATATATATGGAAATACAGCGCTACTGGGTAAACATAAAATTATTGTGTTTTTTTCCTGGGTCATATAGCGCTGGGGTGTGTGCTGGCATACTCTCTCTCTCTGTCTCTCCAAAGGGCCTTGTTGGGGAACTGTCCTCAGATAAGAGGATTCCCTGAGTGTATGGTGTGTCGGTACACGTGTGTCGACATGTCTGAGGTAGAAGGCTCTCCTAGAGAGGAGCAGGAGCAAATTAATGTGGTGTCTCCATCGACAACGCCGACACCTGACTGGATGGATATGTGGAATGTTTTAAGTGCTAATGTAAACTTATTACACAAGAGATTAGACAAAGCTGAAGCTAGGGAACAGTCAGGGAGTCAACCCATGCCTGTCCCTATGTCGCAGGGACCTTCGGGGTCTCAAAAGCGCCCACTATCCCAAATAGTTGACACAGATACCGACACAGATTCTGACTCCAGTGTCGACTACGATGATGCAAAGTTACAGCCAAAATTGGCTAAATGTATTCGATATATGATTATTGCAATAAAAGATGTTTTGCACATCACAGAGTCCCCTGTCCCTGACACGAGGGTACACATGTATAAGGGAAAGAAACCTGAGATAACCTTTCCCTCCTCACATGAGTTGAACGAATTATGTGAAAAAGCTTGGGAATCTCCAGACAAAAAGCTGCAGATTCCCAAAAGGATTCTTATGGCGTATCCTTTCCCGCCAATGGACAGGATACGGTGGGAATCCTCCCCTAGGGTGGATAAAGCATTGACACGCTTATCCAAAAAGGTAGCGCTGCCATCCCAGGATACGGCTACCATCAGGGACCCTGCTGACCGCAAGCAGGAGGTTACCCTAAAGTCCATTTACACACATTCTGGTACCTTACTCAGACCGGCAATTGCGTCGGCCGGGGTTGTAGCGCGGTGGCAGCATGGACAGATACCTTATCAGCAGAGATTGAGACCCTAGATAAGGATGCTATGTTATTGACCATAGGGCATATAAAAGATGCTGTCCTATATATGAGAGATGCTCAAAGTGACATTAGTCTACTGGGTTCTAGAATAAACGCTATGTCGATTTCTGCTAGACGAGTCCTATGGACCCGGCAATGGACAGGTGATGCCGACTCAAAAAGGCATATGGAGGTTTTACCTTACAGGGGTGAGGAATTGTTTGGGGAAGGTCTCTCGGACCTAGTCTCCACAGCTACAGCTGGTAAATCAAATTTTTTGCCTTATATTCCCTCACAGCCTAAGAAAGCACCACATTATCAAATACAGTCCTTTCGATCACAGAGAAACAAGAAAGTACCTTACCTCTTGCCAGAGGTAAGGGCAGAGGGAAGAAGCTGCACAACACAGCTAGTTCCCAGGAACAGAAGTCCTCCCCGGCCTCTACAAAATCCACCGCATGACGCTGGGGCTCCGCTAAAGGAGTCCGCCCAGTTGGGGGCACGTCTTCGAGTTTTCAGCCACATCTGGGTTCATTCGCAGGTGGATCCCTAGGCAATAGAAATTGTTTCTCAGGGTTACAAGCTGAAATTCGAAGAGGTGCCTCCTCGCCGGTTTTTCAAATCGGCCCTACCATCTTCTCCCCAGGAAAGGGAGATAGTGTTAAATGCAATTCACAAATTGTATCTTCAACATATGCAGATGAGGGTTCCAGCCAACTTTGGCCCACTGCTTGGATGACATCACCGTATGCAAATCCGTCTTCTGCAGACCATCTCCCAGGAATGCTTGTACTAGTTGTTGCATTTGGTTTGTTGTTTGGGCGTGCTTCAGTATTAGGCAGCCTTCTGCCCTCCCATGTTCATCTGAAAATATGTGTTCTCCCGGCAGTTGTTGTCCCCAGATGAGAGTTCCCTTGTGCTGCCTCAGTTGAATCTCCTTTACTTGACAGAGATGTGCCTGAGCAGCGGCCCTCCCCAGCCCTATCTCAAATCATACTTATTTTGCATAGGAGATACCATGGTCATAAAGATTGTTCTCCCAGGGTGAGGTTCATTCATTGCATTCTGGGTATGCTGACCCCTGTGATTTCCCCAAATGTGGGAAACTCAACTGCATTATTTGTGGTAGTGGGGGACTGTGTTTGTGTTTTCCTCTGGTCAGCTCTGGTAAAAGTCAGATTTCTTTGTCTCAGATCTTCCTCTAGCCTTGTTCTTCTTTCGAGAGTTCCATTGTGCTGCCTCAGTTTGACCTCCTTCACTTGACAGGGGGGTACCCGAGCAGCGACCCTCCCCAGCTCTAGCCCAACTCCTACATACCTGCCAGGTGAGATACTATGATCATGAAGGTGCTTCTCCCAGGGCAAGGCTCACCCATTGCACTCTGGGTGTGCTGCTCCTGCGATTTCCCCAAATGTGGGAAACTTGACTGCATAATTTGTGTTTCCCCTGGTCGGCTCTCGTATAATTCAGATCTCTTTGTCTCAGGTCTCTCTCCAGCCTAGTTTGCTGTCTGTTTCCACTTCTGTTTTCTTGAGCCGCTCCCTTCTATGCCCTTGCGCACTATCCTGACTTCTCCCGTCTGCTTACTTTGTGCCTTCCAACGCACAATGCGAACTACAGGTAGTGCTGCAGGGCCCACACCCTTTTACTTGCCGTACAGAGCAGCTCTGGAGCTGTTACAGTGCCCAGCTGCTGCAAGAAATCAGCTTGAATGCTTCAGGGGCTGGGGCATAGCCAACATGAGCCCCACACCGAAGGAGGGTGGAGGTATTTAATGCGAACTAGGGGTCATCCAAGCACCGCAAAAGGCCGCCATGCCCTGCATAACCCTTTTCTCTTTTCATATGCAGATGAGGGTTCCAGCCAACTTTGGCCCACTGCTTGGATGACATCACCGTATGCAAATCCGTCTTCTGCAGACCTTCTCCCAGGAATGCTTTTACTAGTTGTTACATTTGGTTTGTTGTTTGGGGGTGCTTCAGTATTAGGCAGCCTTCTGCCCTCCCATGTTCATCTGAAAATATGTGTTCTCCCTGCAGTTGTTGTCCCCAGATGAGAGTTCCCTTGTGCTGCCTCTGTTGAATCTCCTTTACTTGACAGAGATGTGCCTGAGCAGCGGCCCTCCCCAGCCCTATCCCAAATCATACTTATTTTGCATAGAAGTTTCCATGGTCATGAAGATTGTTCTCCCAGGGTGAGGTTCATTCATTGCATTCTGGGTATGCTGACCCCTGTGATTTCCCCAAATGTGGGAAACTCGACTGCATTAATTGTGGTAGTGGGGGACTGTGTTTGTGCTTTCCTCTGGTCAGCTCTGGTAAAAGTCAGATTTCTTTGTCTCAGATCTTCCTCTAGCCTTGTTCTTTTTTCGAGAGTTTCCTTGTGCTGCCTCAGTTGGATCTCCTTCACTTGACAGGGGGGTGCCCGAGCAGCGACCCTCCCCAGCTCAAGCCCAACTCCTACTTACCTGCCAAGTGAGATACTATGATCAGGAAGGTGCTTCTACCAGGGCAAGGCTCACCCATTGCACTCTGGGTGTGCTGCTCCTACGATTTCCCCAAATGTGGGACACTTGACTGCATAATTTGTGTTTCCTCTGGTCGGCTACTCGTATAATTCAGATCTCTTTGTCTCAGGTCTCTCTCCAGCCTAGTTTGCTGTCTGTTTCCACTTCTCTTTTCTTGAGCCCCTGCCTTCTATGCCCTTGTGCACTCTCCTGACTTCTCCTGTCTGCTTACTTTGTGCCTTCCAACGCACAATGCAAACTACAGGTAGTGCTGCAGGGCCAACACCCTTTTACTTGCCTTACAGAGCAGCTCTGGAGCTGTTACAGTGCCCAGCTGCTGCAAGAAATCAGCTTGAATGCTTCAGGGGCTGGGACATAGCCAACATGAGCAGCAAGATGCAGCACTGGACTATTAGTAATGTACTGTTGTATGCTGAGCACCACAATGCAGCACAAGACAATGAGCAGTGATACTGAGCACTGATGAGGATACTACTGAGAACTGACACTGAGCAGGAGAGACACACTACTAGTATTACTGAGCAGCAATAAGTAACCACTGATACTGGGCACTGATATTGAGATTTCCACTGAGAGAACATAGCCACGTCCTCTCCGCTCTCTCTTCAATGCACGAGTAAAAATGGCGGCAACGCGCAGCTCTTTATATGGAATCCGAATCTCGCGAGAATCTGACAGCGGGATGATGACATTTTCCCTTGTTCAGGTTTTCATAGTCAGGTGGGAACAACCGAGCCTGCCACGGACCAGTGTAAACCACGTGGAGTTCGTCGGGAATTCGGTTCTTGGAGAACCGAACCCGCTCCTCTATATATACTATATTACTATGTTACTGTAGTATACAGAACACCACAATGCAATGAGCAGTGATAGTGAGCACTGATGAGGATACTAGAACTGACACTGAGCAGCAAGATGCAGCACTGGACTATTAGTAATGTACTGTAGTATGCTGAGCACCACAATGCAGCACAAGACAATGAGCAGTGATACTGAGCACTGATGAGGATACTACTGAGAACTGACACTGAGCAGGAGAGACACACTACTAGTATTACTGAGCAGCAATAAGTAACCACTGATACTGAGCACTGATATTGAGATTTCCACTGAGAGAACATAGCCACGTCCTCTCCGCTCTCTCTTCAATGCACGAGTAAAAATGGCAGCAACGCGCAGCTCTTTATATGGAATCCGAATCTCGCAAGAATCCGACAGCGGGATGATGACATTTTCCCTTGTTCAGGTTTTCCGAGTCAGGCGGGAACAACCGAGCCTGCCTCGGACCAGTGTAAACCACGTGGAGTTCGTGGGGAATTCGGTTCTCCGAGAACCGAACCCGCTCCTCTCTACCTTATACCCATCAATTTTTTTATTTTCAATCTAAGCCCCTGCAGTTTTCTGTAAGCATCTGCTTCGCTATGATGATCAACAAGTCACAAGGGCAAACACTCAGGGCTTGAGGCGTAGATCTTAGGACCAGCTGCTACAAGCATGGCAGAGGTGTCACTATCACTGGTGACACCCAGAAAGGTAGCGAGGGAGATTGTAATGCAGTGCGCGCAGATAAACAGCGCAATGGTAAAAAGGAGGCATGGTTTCATAGGTAGGGGCGTGGCCTGGTGGCCTGAATCTACATTTTGTTGCTCCGGGTGTCCCGGGGGTTGGGGGCTGCACCCGGGGACTAGTGTGTGAGCTGTGCTGGCTCCTGCACAGTGACAGGGCATGGCCACCCAGCATGACGCCTCCCTTCTTGACCATGCTGTAATTGCAGTCGCACTGCAGTTCAGCGTGATCATAAAAAATGGTGTAGGCTCCTGCTGGTGCAGGCTGTAGAGAAAAGCTGCTGTGACCACGCCCCCTGTGTCTCCTCCGTTGCAGACCCCATTTTGAAGCCTTGCCCCCGGACTAAGAGAAAAGTATGCCCTTGCGCACTATCCTGACTTCTCCTCCCGTCTGCTTAATTTGTGCCTTCCAACGCACAATGCGAACAACAGGTGGTGCTGCAGGGCCCACACCCTTTTACTTGCCTTACAGAACAGCTCTGGAGCTGTTACAGTGCCCAGCTGCTGCAAGAAATCAGCTTGAATGCTTCAGGGGATGGGGCATGGCCAACATGAGCCCCACACCAAAGGAGGGTGGGGGTGTTTAATGCGAACTAGGGGTCATCCAAGCACTGCAAAAGGCCGCCATGCCCTGCATGCCCCTTTTCTCTTTTCATATGCAGATGAGGGTTCCAGTCAACTTTGGCCCACTGCTTGGATAACATCACCGTATGCAAATCCGTCTGCTGCAGACCTTCCCCAAGGAGTGCTTGTACTAGTTGTTGCATATGGTTTGATATTTGATGGTGCTTCAGTATTAGGCAGCCTTCCGCCCTCCCATGTTCATCTGAAAAGATGTGGTCTCCCTGCAGTTGTTGTCCCCAGATGAGAGTTCCCTTGTGCTGCCTCAGTTGAATCTCCTTTACTTGACAGAGATGTGCCTGAGCAGCGGCCCTCACCAGCCCTATCCCAAATCATACTTATTTTGCATAGGAGATACCATGGTCATGAAGATTGTTCTCCCAGGGTGAGGTTCATTCATTGCATTCTGGGTATGCTGACCCCTGTGATTTTCCCAAATGTGGGAAACTCGACTGCATTATTTGTGGTAGTGGGGGACTGTGTTTGTGCTTTCCTCTGGTCAGCTCTGGTAAAAGTCAGATTTCTTTGTCTCAGATCTTCCTCTAGCCTTGTTCTTCTATCGAGAGTTCCCTTGTGCTGCCTCAGTTGGATCTCTTTCACTTGACAGGGGGGTGCCCGAACAGCGACCCTCCCCAGCTCTAGCCCAACTCCTACTTACCTGCCAGGTGAGATACTATGATCATGAAGGTGCTTCTCCCAGGGCAAGGCTCACCCATTGCACTCTGGGTGTGCTGCCCCTGCGATTTCCCCAAATGTGGGAAACTTGACTGCATAATTTGTGTTTCCCCTGGTCGGCTCTCGTATAATTCAGATCTCTTTGTCTCAGGTCTCTCTCCAGCCTAGTTTGCTGTCTGTTTCCACTTCTCTTTTCTTCAACCGCTCCCTTCTATACCCTTGTGCACTATCCTGACTTCTCCTCCCGTCTGCTTACTTTGTGCCTTCCAATGCACAATGCAAACTACAGGTAGTGCTGCAGGGCCCACACCCTTTTACTTGCCTTACAGAGCAGCTCTGGAGCTGTTACAGTGCCCAGCTGCTGCAAGAAATCAGCTTGAATGCTTCAGGGGATGGGGCATGGCCAACATGAGCCCCACACCAAAGGAGGGTGGAGGTGTTTAATGCGAACTAGGGGTCATCCAAGCACCACAAAAGGCCGCCATGCCCTGCACGCCCCTTTTCTCTTTTCATATGCAGATGAGGGTTGAAGCCAACTTTGACCCACTGCTTGGATGACATCACCGTATGCAAATCCGTCTTCTGCAGAACTTCCCCCAGGAATGCTTGCACTAGTTGTTGCATTTGGTTTGTTGTTTGGGGGTGCTTCAGTATTAGGCAGCCTTCTGCCCTCCCATGTTCATCTGAAAATATGTGTTCTCCCTGCAGTTGTTGTCCCCAGATGAGAGTTCCCTTGTGCTGCCTCAGTTGAATCTCCTTTACTTGACAGAGATGTGCATGAGCAGCGGCCCTCCCCAGCCCTATTCCAAATCATACTTATTTTGCATAGGAGATACCATGGTCATGAAGATTGTTCTCCCAGGGTGAGGTTCATTCATTGCATTTTGGGTATGCTGACCCCTGTGATTTCCCCAAATGTGGGAAACTCGACTGCATTATTTGTGGTAGTGGGGGACTGTGTTTGTGCTTTCCTCTGGTCAGCTCTGGTAAAAGTCAGATTTCTTTGTCTCAGATTTTCCTCTAGCCTTGTTCTTCTTTCGAGAGTTCCATTGTGCTGCCTCAGTTGGATCTCCTTCACTTGACAGGGGGGTACCCGAGCAGCGACCCTCCCCAGCTCTAGCCCAACTCCTACTTACCTGCCAGGTGAGATACTATGATCATGAAGGTGCTTCTCCCAGGGCAAGGCTCACCCATTGCACTCTGGGTGTGCTGCCCCTGCGATTTCCCCAAATGTGGGAAACTTGACTGCATAATTTGTGTTTCCCCTGGTCGGCTCTCGTATAATTCAGATCTATTTGTCTCAGGTCTCTCTCCAGCCTAGTTTGCTGTCTGTTTCCACTTCTCTTTTCTTCAGCCGCTCCCTTCTATACCCTTGTGCACTATCCTGACTTCTCCTCCCGTCTGCTTACTTTGTGCCTTCCAATGCACAATGCAAACTACAGGTAGTGCTGCAGGGCCCACACCCTTTTACTTGCCTTACAGAGCAGCTCTGGAGCTGTTACAGTGCCCAGCTGCTGCAAGAAATCAGCTTGAATGCTTCAGGGGATGGGGCATGGCCAACATGAGCCCCACACCAAAGGAGGGTGGAGGTGTTTAATGCGAACTAGGGGTCATCCAAGCACCGCAAAAGGCCGCCATGCCCTGCACGCCCCTTTTCTCTTTTCAAATGCAGATGAGGGTTGAAGCCAACTTTGACCCACTGCTTGGATGACATCACCGTATGCAAATCCGTCTTCTGCAGAACTTCCCCCAGGAATGCTTGCACTAGTTGTTGCATTTGGTTTGTTGTTTGGGGGTGCTTCAGTATTAGGCAGCCTTCTGCCCTCCCATGTTCATCTGAAAATATGTGTTCTCCCTGCAGTTGTTGTCCCCAGATGAGAGTTCCCTTGTGCTGCCTCAGTTGAATCTCCTTTACTTGACAGAGATGTGCATGAGCAGCGGCCCTCCCCAGCCCTATTCCAAATCATACTTATTTTGCATAGGAGATACCATGGTCATGAAGATTGTTCTCCCAGGGTGAGGTTCATTCATTGCATTTTGGGTATGCTGACCCCTGTGATTTCCCCAAATGTGGGAAACTTGACTGCATTATTTGTGGTAGTGGGGGACTGTGTTTGTGCTTTCCTCTGGTCAGCTCTGGTAAAAGTCAGATTTCTTTGTCTCAGATTTTCCTCTAGCCTTGTTCTTCTTTCGAGAGTTCCATTGTGCTGCCTCAGTTGGATCTCCTTCACTTGACAGGGGGGTACCCGAGCAGCGACCCTCCCCAGCTCTAGCCCAACTCCTACTTACCTGCCAGGTGAGATACTATGATCATGAAGGTGCTTCTCCCAGGGCAAGGCTCACCCATTGCACTCTGGGTGTGCTGCCCCTGCGATTTCCCCAAATGTGGGAAACTTGACTGCATAATTTGTGTTTCCCCTGGTCGGCTCTCGTATAATTCAGATCTATTTGTCTCAGGTCTCTCTCCAGCCTAGTTTGCTGTCTGTTTCCACTTCTCTTTTCTTCAGCCGCTCCCTTCTATACCCTTGTGCACTATCCTGACTTCTCCTCCCGTCTGCTTACTTTGTGCCTTCCAATGCACAATGCAAACTACAGGTAGTGCTGCAGGGCCCACACCCTTTTACTTGCCTTACAGAGCAGCTCTGGAGCTGTTACAGTGCCCAGCTGCTGCAAGAAATCAGCTTGAATGCTTCAGGGGATGGGGCATGGCCAACATGAGCCCCACACCAAAGGAGGGGGGAGGTGTTTAATGCGAACTAGGGGTCATCCAAGCACTGCAAAAGGCCGCCATGCCCTGCATGCCCCTTTTCTCTTTTCATATGCAGATGAGGGTTCCAGTCAACTTTGGCCCACTGCTTGGATAACATCACCGTATGCAAATCCGTCTGCTGCAGACCTTCCCCCAGGAGTGCTTGTACTAGTTGTTGCATATGGTTTGATATTTGATGGTGCTTCAGTATTAGGCAGCCTTCCGCCCTCCCATGTTCATCTGAAAAGATGTGGTCTCCCTGCAGTTGTTGTCCCCAGATGAGAGTTCACTTGTGCTGCCTCAGTTGAATCTCCTTTACTTGACAGAGATGTGCCTGAGCAGCTGCCCTCACCAGCCCTATCCCAAATCATACTTATTTTGCATAGGAGATACCATGGTCATGAAGATTGTTCTCCCAGGGTGAGGTTCATTCATTGCATTCTGGGTATGCTGACCCCTGTGATTTTCCCAAATGTGGGAAACTCGACTGCATTATTTGTGGTAGTGGGGGACTGTGTTTGTGCTTTCCTCTGGTCAGCTCTGGTAAAAGTCAGATTTCTTTGTCTCAGATCTTCCTCTAGCCTTGTTCTTCTTTCGAGAGTTCCCTGGTGCTGCCTCAGTTGGATCTCCTTCACTTCACAGGGGGGAACCCGAGCAGCGACCCTCCCCAGCTCTAGCCCAACTCCTACTTACCTGCCAGGTGAGATACTATGATCATGAAGGTGCTTCTCCCAGGGCAAGGCTCAACCATTGCACTCTGGGTGTGCTGCTCCTGCGATTTCCCCAAATGTGGGAAACTTGACTGCATAATTTGTGTTTCCCCTCGTCGGCTCTCGTATAATTCAGATCTCTTTGTCTCAGGTCTCTCTCCAGCCTAGTTTGCTGTCTGTTTCCACTTCTCTTTTCTTCAGCCGCTCCCTTCTATACCCTTGTGCACTATCCTGACTTCTCCTCCCGTCTGCTTACTTTGTGCCTTCCAATGCACAATGCAAACTACAGGTAGTGCTGCAGGGCCCACACCCTTTTACTTGCCTTACAGAGCAGCTCTGGAGCTGTTACAGTGCCCAGCTGCTGCAAGAAATTAGCTTGAATGCTTCAGGGGCTGGGGCATAGCCAACATGAGCCCCACACCAAAGGAGGGTGGAGGTGTTTAATGCAAACTAGGGGTCAGCCAAGCGCCGCAAAAGGCCACCATGCCCTGCACGCCCCTTTTCTCTTTTCATATGCAGACGAGGGTTGAAGCCAACTTTGACCCACTGCTTGGATGACATCACCATATGCAAATCCATCTGCGGCAGGCCTTCCCCCAGGAATGCTTGCACTAGTTGTTGCATTTGGTTTGTTGTTTGGGGGTGCTTCAGTATTAGGCAGCCTTCTGCCCTCCCATGTTCATCTTCAGGGGATGGGGCATGGCCAACATGAGCCCCACACCAAAGGAGGGTGGAGGTGTTTAATGCGAACTAGGGGTCATCCAAGCACCGCAAAAGGCCGCCATGCCCTGCACGCCCCTTTTCTCTTTTCATATGCAGATGAGGGTTGAAGCCAACTTTGACCCACTGCTTGGATGACATCACCGTATGCAAATCCGTCTTCTGCAGAACTTCACTTGACAGGGGGGTGCCCGAGCAGCGACCCTCCCCATCTCTAGCCCAACTCCTACTTACCTGCCAGGTGAGATACTATGATCAGGAAGGTGCTTCTCCCAGGGCAAGGCTCACCCATTGCACTCTGGGTGTGCTGCTCCTACGATTTCCCCAAATGTGGGACACTTGACTGCATAATTTGTGTTTCCTCTAGTCGGCTACTCGTATAATTCAGATCTCTTTGTCTCAGGTCTCTCTCCAGCCTAGTTTGCTGTCTGTTTCCACTTCTCTTTTCTTGAGCCGCTGCCTTCTATGCCCTTGTGCACTCTCCTGACTTCTCCTGTCTGCTTACTTTGTGCCTTCCAACGCACAATGCAAACTACAGGTAGTGCTGCAGGGCCCACACCCTTTTACTTGCCTTTCAGAGCAGCTCTGGAGCTGTTACAGTGCCCAGCTGCTGCAAGAAATCAGCTTGAATGCTTCAGGGGCTGGGGCATAGCCAACATGAGCCCCACACCGACGGAGGGTGGAGGTGTTTAATGCGAACTAAGGGTCATCCAAGCGCCGCAAAAGGCCGCCATGCCCTGCATACCCCTTTTCTCTTTTCATATGCAGATGAGGGTTCCAGCCAACTTTGGCCCACTGCTTGGATGACATCACCGTATGCAAATCCGTCTTCTGCAGACCTTCCCCCAGGAATGCTTGTACTAGTTGTTGCATTTGGTTTGTTGTTTGGGGTGCTTCAGTATTAGGCAGCCTTCAGCTCTCCCATGTTCATCTGAAAATATGTGTTCTCCCTGCAGTTGTTGTCCCCAGATGAGAGTACCCTTGTGCTGCCTCAGTTGAATCTCCTTTACTTGAAAGAGATGTGCCTGAGCAGCGGCCCTCCCCAGCCCTATCCCAAATCATACTTATTTTGCATAGGAGATACCATGGTCATGAAGATTGTTCTCCCAGGGTGAGGTTCATTCATTGCATTCTGGGTATGCTGACCCCTGTGATTTCCCCAAATGTGGGAAACTCGACTGCATTATTTGTGGTAGTGGGGGACTGTGTTTGTGCTTTCCTCTGGTCAGCTCTGGTAAAAGTCAGATTTCTTTGTCTCAGATCTTCCTCTAGCCTTGTTCTTTTTTTGAGAGTTTCCTTGTGCTGCCTCAGTTGGATCTCCTTCACTTGACAGGGGGGTGCCCGAGCAGCGACCCTCCCCAGCTCAAGCCCAACTCCTACTTACCTGCCAAGTGAGATACTATGATCAGGAAGGTGCTTCTACCAGGGCAAGGCTCACCCATTGCACTCTGGGTGTGCTGCTCCTACGATTTCCCCAAATGTGGGACACTTGACTGCATAATTTGTGTTTCCTCTGGTCGGCTACTCGTATAATTCAGATCTCTTTGTCTCAGGTCTCTCTCCAGCCTAGTTTGCTGTCTGTTTCCACTTCTCTTTTCTTGAGCCCCTGCCTTCTATGCCCTTGTGCACTCTCCTGACTTCTCCTGTCTGCTTACTTTGTGCCTTCCAACGCACAATGCAAACTACAGGTAGTGCTGCAGGGCCAACACCCTTTTACTTGCCTTACAGAGCAGCTCTGGAGCTGTTACAGTGCCCAGCTGCTGCAAGAAATCAGCTTGAATGCTTCAGGGGCTGGGGCATAGCCAACATGAGCAGCAAGATGCAGCACTGGACTATTAGTAATGTACTGTTGTATGCTGAGCACCACAATGCAGCACAAGACAATGAGCAGTGATACTGAGCACTGATGAGGATACTACTGAGAACTGACACTGAGCAGGAGAGACACACTACTAGTATTACTGAGCAGCAATAAGTAACCACTGATACTGGGCACTGATATTGAGATTTCCACTGAGAGAACATAGCCACGTCCTCTCCGCTCTCTCTTCAATGCACGAGTAAAAATGGCGGCAACGCGCAGCTCTTTATATGGAATCCGAATCTCGCGAGAATCCGACAGCGGGATGATGACATTTTCCCTTGTTCAGGTTTTCCGAGTCAGGCGGGAACAACCGAGCCTGCCACGGACCAGTGTAAACCACGTGGAGTTCGTCGGGAATTCGGTTCTCGGAGAACCGAACCCGCTCCTCTATATATACTATATTACTATGTTACTGTAGTATACAGAACACCACAATGCAATGAGCAGTGATAGTGAGCACTGATGAGGATACTAGAACTGACACTGAGCAGCAAGATGCAGCACTGGACTATTAGTAATGTACTGTAGTATGCTGAGCACCACAATGCAGCACAAGACAATGAGCAGTGATACTGAGCACTGATGAGGATACTACTGAGAACTGACACTGAGCAGGAGAGACACACTACTAGTATTACTGAGCAGCAATAAGTAACCACTGATACTGAGCACTGATATTGAGATTTCCACTGAGAGAACATAGCCACGTCCTCTCCGCTCTCTCTTCAATGCACGAGTAAAAATGGCAGCAACGCGCAGCTCTTTATATGGAATCCGAATCTCGCAAGAATCCGACAGCGGGATGATGACATTTTCCCTTGTTCAGGTTTTCCGAGTCAGGCGGGAACAACCGAGCCTGCCTCGGACCAGTGTAAACCACGTGGAGTTCGTGGGGAATTCGGTTCTCGGAGAACCGAACCCGCTCCTCTCTACCTTATACCCATCAATTTTTTTATTTTCAATCTAAGCCCCTGCAGTTTTCTGTAAGCATCTGCTTCGCTATGATGATCAACAAGTCACAAGGGCAAACACTCAGGGCTTGAGGCGTAGATCTTAGGACCAGCTGCTACAAGCATGGCAGAGGTGTCACTATCACTGGTGACACCCAGAAAGGTGGCGAGGGAGATTGTAATGCAGTGCGCGCAGATAAACAGCGCAATGGTAAAAAGGAGGCATGGTTTCATAGGTAGGGGCGTGGCCTGGTGGCCTGAATCTACATTTTGTTGCTCCGGGTGTCCCGGGGGTTGGGGGCTGCACCCGGGGACTAGTGTGTGAGCTGTGCTGGCTCCTGCACAGTGACAGGGCATGGCCACCCAGCATGACGCCTCCCTTCTTGACCATGCTGTAATTGCAGTCGCACTGCAGTTCAGCGTGATCATAAAAAATGGTGTAGGCTCCTGCTGGTGCAGGTTGTAGAGAAAAGCTGCTGTGACCACGCCCCCTGTGTCTCCTCCGTTGCAGACCCCATTTTGAAGCCTTGCCCCCGGACTAAGAGAAAAGTATGCCCTTGCGCACTATCCTGACTTCTCCTCCCGTCTGCTTAATTTGTGCCTTCCAACGCACAATGCGAACAACAGGTGGTGCTGCAGGGCCCACACCCTTTTACTTGCCTTACAGAACAGCTCTGGAGCTGTTACAGTGCCCAGCTGCTGCAAGAAATCAGCTTGAATGCTTCAGGAGATGGGGCATGGCCAACATGAGCCCCACACCAAAGGAGGGTGGGGGTGTTTAATGCGAACTAGGGGTCATCCAAGCACTGCAAAAGGCCGCCATGCCCTGCATGCCCCTTTTCTCTTTTCATATGCAGATGAGGGTTCCAGTCAACTTTGGCCCACTGCTTGGATAACATCACCGTATGCAAATCCGTCTGCTGCAGACCTTCCCCAAGGAGTGCTTGTACTAGTTGTTGCATATGGTTTGATATTTGATGGTGCTTCAGTATTAGGCAGCCTTCCGCCCTCCCATGTTCATCTGAAAAGATGTGGTCTCCCTGCAGTTGTTGTCCCCAGATGAGAGTTCCCTTGTGCTGCCTCAGTTGAATCTCCTTTACTTGACAGAGATGTGCCTGAGCAGCGGCCCTCACCAGCCCTATCCCAAATCATACTTATTTTGCATAGGAGATACCATGGTCATGAAGATTGTTCTCCCAGGGTGAGGTTCATTCATTGCATTCTGGGTATGCTGACCCCTGTGATTTTCCCAAATGTGGGAAACTCGACTGCATTATTTGTGGTAGTGGGGGACTGTGTTTGTGCTTTCCTCTGGTCAGCTCTGGTAAAAGTCAGATTTCTTTGTCTCAGATCTTCCTCTAGCCTTGTTCTTCTTTCGAGAGTTCCCTTGTGCTGCCTCAGTTGGATCTCTTTCACTTGACAGGGGGGTGCCCGAACAGCGACCCTCCCCAGCTCTAGCCCAACTCCTACTTACCTGCCAGGTGAGATACTATGATCATGAAGGTGCTTCTCCCAGGGCAAGGCTCACCCATTGCACTCTGGGTGTGCTGCCCCTGCGATTTCCCCAAATGTGGGAAACTTGACTGCATAATTTGTGTTTCCCCTGGTCGGCTCTCGTATAATTCAGATCTCTTTGTCTCAGGTCTCTCTCCAGCCTAGTTTGCTGTCTGTTTCCACTTCTCTTTTCTTCAACTGCTCCCTTCTATACCCTTGTGCACTATCCTGACTTCTCCTCCCGTCTGCTTACTTTGTGCCTTCCAATGCACAATGCAAACTACAGGTAGTGCTGCAGGGCCCACACCCTTTTACTTGCCTTACAGAGCAGCTCTGGAGCTGTTACAGTGCCCAGCTGCTGCAAGAAATCAGCTTGAATGCTTCAGGGGATGGGGCATGGCCAACATGAGCCCCACACCAAAGGAGGGTGGAGGTGTTTAATGCGAACTAGGGGTCATCCAAGCACCGCAAAAGGCCGCCATGCCCTGCACGCCCCTTTTCTCTTTTCATATGCAGATGAGGGTTGAAGCCAACTTTGACCCACTGCTTGGATGACATCACCGTATGCAAATCCGTCTTCTGCAGAACTTCCCCCAGGAATGCTTGCACTAGTTGTTGCATTTGGTTTGTTGTTTGGGGGTGCTTCAGTATTAGGCAGCCTTCTGCCCTCCCATGTTCATCTGAAAATATGTGTTCTCCCTGCAGTTGTTGTCCCCAGATGAGAGTTCCCTTGTGCTGCCTCAGTTGAATCTCCTTTACTTGACAGAGATGTGCATGAGCAGCGGCCCTCCCCAGCCCTATTCCAAATCATACTTATTTTGCATAGGAGATACCATGGTCATGAAGATTGTTCTCCCAGGGTGAGGTTCATTCATTGCATTTTGGGTATGCTGACCCCTGTGATTTCCCCAAATGTGGGAAACTTGACTGCATTATTTGTGGTAGTGGGGGACTGTGTTTGTGCTTTCCTCTGGTCAGCTCTGGTAAAAGTAAGATTTCTTTGTCTCAGATTTTCCTCTAGCCTTGTTCTTCTTTCGAGAGTTCCATTGTGCTGCCTCAGTTGGATCTCCTTCACTTGACAGGGGGGTACCCGAGCAGCGACCCTCCCCAGCTCTAGCCCAACTCCTACTTACCTGCCAGGTGAGATACTATGATCATGAAGGTGCTTCTCCCAGGGCAAGGCTCACCCATTGCACTCTGGGTGTGCTGCCCCTGCGATTTCCCCAAATGTGGGGAACTTGACTGCATAATTTGTGTTTCCCCTGGTCGGCTCTCGTATAATTCAGATCTATTTGTCTCAGGTCTCTCTCCAGCCTAGTTTGCTGTCTGTTTCCACTTCTCTTTTCTTCAGCCGCTCCCTTCTATACCCTTGTGCACTATCCTGACTTCTCCTCCCGTCTGCTTACTTTGTGCCTTCCAATGCACAATGCAAACTACAGGTAGTGCTGCAGGGCCCACACCCTTTTACTTGCCTTACAGAGCAGCTCTGGAGCTGTTACAGTGCCCAGCTGCTGCAAGAAATCAGCTTGAATGCTTCAGGGGATGGGGCATGGCCAACATGAGCCCCACACCAAAGGAGGGGGGAGGTGTTTAATGCGAACTAGGGGTCATCCAAGCACTGCGAAAGGCCGCCATGCCCTGCATGCCCCTTTTCTCTTTTCATATGCAGATGAGGGTTCCAGTCAACTTTGGCCCACTGCTTGGATAACATCACCGTATGCAAATCCGTCTGCTGCAGACCTTCCCCCAGGAGTGCTTGTACTAGTTGTTGCATATGGTTTGATATTTGATGGTGCTTCAGTATTAGGCAGCCTTCCGCCCTCCCATGTTCATCTGAAAAGATGTGGTCTCCCTGCAGTTGTTGTCCCCAGATGAGAGTTCACTTGTGCTGCCTCAGTTGAATCTCCTTTACTTGACAGAGATGTGCCTGAGCAGCTGCCCTCACCAGCCCTATCCCAAATCATACTTATTTTGCATAGGAGATACCATGGTCATGAAGATTGTTCTCCCAGGGTGAGGTTCATTCATTGCATTCTGGGTATGCTGACCCCTGTGATTTTCCCAAATGTGGGAAACTCGACTGCATTATTTGTGGTAGTGGGGGACTGTGTTTGTGCTTTCCTCTGGTCAGCTCTGGTAAAAGTCAGATTTCTTTGTCTCAGATCTTCCTCTAGCCTTGTTCTTCTTTCGAGAGTTCCCTGGTGCTGCCTCAGTTGGATCTCCTTCACTTCACAGGGGGGAACCCGAGCAGCGACCCTCCCCAGCTCTAGCCCAACTCCTACTTACCTGCCAGGTGAGATACTATGATCATGAAGGTGCTTCTCCCAGGGCAAGGCTCAACCATTGCACTCTGGGTGTGCTGCTCCTGCGATTTCCCCAAATGTGGGAAACTTGACTGCATAATTTGTGTTTCCCCTCGTCGGCTCTCGTATAATTCAGATCTCTTTGTCTCAGGTCTCTCTCCAGCCTAGTTTGCTGTCTGTTTCCACTTCTCTTTTCTTCAGCCGCTCCCTTCTATACCCTTGTGCACTATCCTGACTTCTCCTCCCGTCTGCTTACTTTGTGCCTTCCAATGCACAATGCAAACTACAGGTAGTGCTGCAGGGCCCACACCCTTTTACTTGCCTTACAGAGCAGCTCTGGAGCTGTTACAGTGCCCAGCTGCTGCAAGAAATCAGCTTGAATGCTTCAGGGGCTGGGGCATAGCCAACATGAGCCCCACACCAAAGGAGGGTGGAGGTGTTTAATGCAAACTAGGGGTCAGCCAAGCGCCGCAAAAGGCCACCATGCCCTGCACGCCCCTTTTCTCTTTTCATATGCAGACGAGGGTTGAAGCCAACTTTGACCCACTGCTTGGATGACATCACCATATGCAAATCCATCTGCGGCAGGCCTTCCCCCAGGAATGCTTGCACTAGTTGTTGCATTTGGTTTGTTGTTTGGGGGTGCTTCAGTATTAGGCAGCCTTCTGCCCTCCCATGTTCATCTGAAAATATATGTTCTCCCTGCAGTTGTTGTCCCAAGATGAGAGTTCCCTTGTGCTGCCTCAGTTGAATCTCCTTTACTTGACAGAGATGTGCATGAGCAGCGGCCCTCCCCAGCCCTATTCCAAATCATACTTATTTTGCATAGGAGATACCATGGTCATGAAGATTTTTCTCCCAGGGTGAGGTTCATTCATTGCATTTTGGGTATGCTGACCCCTGTGATTTCCCCAAATGTGGGAAACTTGACTGCATTATTTGTGGTAGTGGGAGACTGTGTTTGTGCTTTCCTCTGGTCAGCTCTGGTAAAAGTCAGATTTCTTTGTCTCAGATTTTCCTTTAGCCTTGTTCTTTTTTCGAGAGTTCCCTTGTGCTGCCTCAGTTGGATCTCCTTCACTTTACAGGGGGGTACCCGAGCAGCGACCCTCCCCAGCTCTAGCCCAACTCCTACTTACCTGCCAGGTGAGATACTATGATCATGAAGGTGCTTCTCCCAGGGCAAGGCTCACCCATTGTACTCTGGGTGTGCTGCTCCTGCGATTTCCCCAAATGTGGGAAACTTGACTGCATAATTTGTGTTTCCCCTGGTCGGCTCTCGTATAATTCAGATCTCTTTGTCTCAGGTCTCTCTCCAGCCTAGTTTGCTGTCTGTTTCCACTTCTCTTTTCTTCAGCCGCTCCCTTTTATACCCTTGTGCACTATCCTGACTTCTCCTCCCGTCTGCTTACTTTGTGCCTTCCAATGCACAATGCAAACTACAGGTAGTGCTGCAGGGCCCACACCCTTTTACTTGCCTTACAGAGCAGCTCTTGAGCTGTTACAGTGCCCAGCTGCTGCAAGAAATCAGCTTGAATGCTTCAGGGGATGGGGCATGGCCAACATGAGCCCCACACCAAAGGAGGGTGGAGGTGTTTAATGCGAACTAGGGGTCATCCAAGCACCGCAAAAGGCCGCCATGCCCTGCACGCCCCTTTTCTCTTTTCATATGCAGATGAGGGTTGAAGCCAACTTTGACCCACTGCTTGGATGACATCACCGTATGCAAATCCGTCTTCTGCAGAACTTCCCCCAGGAATGCTTGCACTAGTTGTTGCATTTGGTTTGTTGTTTGGGGGTGCTTCAGTATTAGGCAGCCTTCTGCCCTCCCATGTTCATCTGAAAATATGTGTTCTCCCTGCAGTTGTTGTCCCCAGATGAGAGTTCCATTGTGCTGCCTCAGTTGAATCTCCTTTACTTGACAGAGATGTGCCTGAGCAGCGGCCCTCCCCAGCTCTATCCCAAATCATACTTATTTTGCATAGGAGATACCATGGTCATGAAGATTATTCTCCCAGGGTGAGGTTCATTCATTGCATTATGGGTATGCTGACCCCTGTGATTTCCCCAAATGTGGGAAACTCGACTGCTTTATTTGTGGTAGTGGGGGACTGTGTTTGTGTTTTCCTCTGGTCAGCTCTGGTAAAAGTCAGATTTCTTTGTTCAGATCTTCCTCTAGCCTTGTTCTTCTTTCGAGAGTTCCCTTGTGCTGCCTCAGTTGGATCTCCTTCACTTGACAGGGGGGTGCCCAAGCAGAGACCCTCCCCAGCTCTAGCCCAACTCCTACTTACCTGCCAGGTGAGATACTATGATCATGAAGGTGCTTCTCCCAGGGCAAGGCTCACCCATTGCACTCTGGGTGTGCTGCCCCTGCGATTTCCCCAAATGTGGGAAACTTGACTGCATAATTTGTGTTTCCCCTGGTCGGCTCTCGTGTAATTCAGATCTCTTTGTCTCAGGTCTCTCTCCAACCTAGTTTGCTGTCTGTTTCCACTTCTCTTTTCTTCAGCCGCTCCCTTCTATACCCTTGTGCACTATCCTGACTTCTCCTCCCGTCTGCTTACTTTGTGCCTTCCAATGCACAATGCAAACTACAGGTAGTGCTGCAGGGCCCACACCCTTTTACTTGCCTTACAGAGCAGCTCTGGAGATGTTACAGTGCCCAGCTGCTGCAAGAAATCAGCTTGAATGCTTCAGGGGATGGGGCATGGCCAACATGAGCCCCACACCAAAGGAGGGTGGAGGTGTTTAATGCGAACTAGGGGTCATCCAAGCACCGCAAAAGGCCGCCATGCCCTGCACGCTCCTTTTCTCTTTTCATATGCAGATGAGGGTTGAAGCCAACTTTGACCCACTGCTTGGATGACATCACCGTATGCAAATCCGTCTTCTGCAGAACTTCCCCCAGGAATGCTTGCACTAGTTGTTGCATTTGGTTTGTTGTTTGGGGGTGCTTCAGTATTAGGCAGCCTTCTGCCCTCCCATGTTCATCTGAAAATATGTGTTCTCCCTGCAGTTGTTGTCCCCAGATGAGAGTTCCCTTGTGCTGCCTCAGTTGAATCTCCTTTACTTGACAGAGATGTGCATGAGCAGCGGCCCTCCCCAGCCCTATTCCAAATCATACTTATTTTGCATAGGAGATACCATGGTCATGAAGATTGTTCTCCCAGGGTGAGGTTCATTCATTGCATTTTGGGTATGCTGACCCCTGTGATTTCCCCAAATGTGGGAAACTTGACTGCATTATTTGTGGTAGTGGGGGACTGTGTTTGTGCTTTCCTCTGGTCAGCTCTGGTAAAAGTCAGATTTCTTTGTCTCAGATTTTTCTCTAGCCTTGTTCTTCTTTCGAGAGTTCCCTTGTGCTGCCTCAGTTGGATCTCCTTCAGTTTACAGGGGGGTACCCGAGCAGCGATCCTCCCCAGCTCTAGCCCAACTCCTACTTACCTGCCAGGTGAGATACTATGATCATGAAGGTGCTTCTCCCAGGGCAAGGCTCACCCATTGCACTCTAGGTGTGCTGCTCCTGCGATTTCCCCAAATGTGGGAAACTTGACTGCATAATTTGTGTTTCCCCTGGTCGGCTCTCGTATAATTCAGATCTCTTTGTCTCAGGTCTCTCTCCAGCCTAGTTTGCTGTCTGTTTCCACTTCTCTTTTCTTGAGCCGCTCCCTTCTATGCCCTTGCGCACTATCCTGACTTCTCCTCCTGTCTGCTTACTTTGTGCCTTCCAACGCACAATGCGAACTACAGGTAGTGCTGCAGGGCCCACACCCTTTTACTTGCCTTACAGAGCAGCTCTGGAGCTGTTACAGTGCCCAGCTGCTGCAAGAAATCAGCTTGAATGCTTCAGGGGCTGGGGCATAGCCAACATGAGCCCCACACCAAAGGAGGTTGGAGGTGTTTAATGCAAACTAGGGGTCAGCCAAGTGCCGCAAAAGGCCACCATGCCCTGCACGCCCCTTTTCTCTTTTCATATGCAGACGAGGGTTGAAGCCAACTTTGACCCACTGCTTGGATGACATCACCATATGCAAATCCATCTGCGGCAGGCCTTCCCCCAGGAATGCTTGCACTAGTTGTTGCATTTGGTTTGTTGTTTGGGGGTGCTTCAGTATTAGGCAGCTTTCTGCCCTCCCATGTTCATCTGAAAATATATGTTCTCCCTGCAGTTGTTGTCCCCAGATGAGAGTTCCCTTGTGCTGCCTCAGTTGAATCTCCTTTACTTGACAGAGATGTGCATGAGCAGCGGCCCTCCCCAGCCCTATTCCAAATCATACTTATTTTGCATAGGAGATACCATGGTCATGAAGATTTTTCTCCCAGGGTGAGGTTCATTCATTGCATTTTGGGTATGCTGACCCCTGTGATTTCCCCAAATGTGGGAAACTCAACTGCATTATTTGTGGTAGTGGGGGACTGTGTTTGTGCTTTCCTCTGGTCAGCTCTAGTAAAAGTCAGATTTCTTTGTCTCACATTTTCCTCTAGCCTTGTTCTTCTTTCGAGAGTTCCCTTGTGCTGCCTTTGTTGGATCTCCTTCACTTTACAGGGGGGTACCCGAGCAGCGACCCTCCCCAGCTCTAGCCCAACTCCTACTTACCTGCCAGGTGAGATACTATGATCATTAAGGTGCTTCTCCCAGGGCAAGGCTCACCCATTGTACTCTGGGTGTGCTGCTCCTGCGATTTCCCCAAATGTGGGAAACTTGACTGCATAATTTGTGTTTCCCCTCGTCGGCTCTCGTATAATTCAGATCTCTTTGTCTCAGGTCTCTCTCCAGCCTAGTTTGCTGTCTGTTTCCACTTCTCTTTTCTTCAGCCGCTCCCTTCTATACCCTTGTGCACTATCCTGACTTCTCCACCCGTCTGCTTACTTTGTGCCTTCCAATGCACAATGCAAACTACAGGTAGTGCTGCAGGGCCCACACCCTTTTACTTGCCTTACAGAGCAGCTCTGGAGCTGTTACAGTGCCCAGCTGCTGCAAGAAATCAGCTTGAATGCTTCAGGGGCTGGGGCATAGCCAACATCAGCCCCACACCGAAGGAGGGTGGAGGTGTTTAATGCAAACTAGGGGTCAGTCAAGCGCCGCAAAAGGCCACCATGCCCTGCACGCCCCTTTTCTGTTTTCATATGCAGATGAGGGTTGAAGCCAACTTTGACCCACTGCTTGGATGACATCACCATATGCAAATCCATCTGCGGCAGGCCTTCCCCCAGGAATGCTTGCACTAGTTGTTGCATTTGGTTTGTTGTTTGGGGGTGCTTCAGTATTAGGCAGCCTTCTGCTGCACCCTGCTGCTGCATCCAAGCGCTGCAAAAGGCCGCCATGCCCTGCACGCCCCTTTTCTCTTTTCATATGCAGACGAGGGTTGAAGCCAACTTTGACCCACTGCTTGGATGACATCACCATATGCAAATCCATCTGCTGCAGGCCTTCCCCCAGGAATGCTTGCACTAGTTGTTGCATTTGGTTTGTTGTTTGGGGGTGCTTCAGTATTAGGCAGCCTTCTGCCCTCACATGTTCATCAGAAAATATGTGTTCTCCCTGCAGTTGTTGTCCCCAGATGAGAGTTCCCTTGTGCTGCCTCAGTTGAATCTCCTTTACTTGACAGAGATGTGCATGAGCAGCGGCCCTCCCCAGCCCTATTCCAAATCATACTTATTTTGCATAGGAGATACCATGGTCATGAAGATTGTTCTCCCAGGGTGAGGTTCATTCATTGCATTTTGGGTATGCTGACCCCTGTGATTTCCCCAAATGTGGGAAACTCAACTGCATTATTTGTGGTAGTGGGGGACTGTGTTTGTGCTTTCCTCTGGTCAGCTCTGGTAAAAGTCAGATTTCTTTGTCTCAGATTTTCCTCTTGCCTTGTTCTTCTTTCGAGAGTTCCCTTGTGCTGCCTCAGTTGGATCTCCTTCACTTGACAGGGGGGTACCCGAGCAGCGACCCTCCCCAGCTCTAGCCCAACTCCTACTTACCTGCCAGGTGAGATACTATGATCATGAAGGTGCTTCTCCCAGGGCAAGGCTCACCCATTGCACTCTGGGTGTGCTGCTCCTGCGATTTCCCCAAATGTGGGAAACTTGACTGCATAATTTGTGTTTCCCCTGGTCGGCTCTCGTATAATTCAGATCTCTTTGTCTCAGGTCTCTCTCCAGCCTAGTTTGCTGTCTGTTTCCACTTCTCTTTTCTTCAGCCGCTCCCTTCTATACCCTTGTGCACTATCCTGACTTCTCCTCCCGTCTGCTTACTTTGTGCCTTCCAATGCACAATGCAAACTACAGGTAGTGCTGCAGGGCCCACACCCTTTTACTTGCCTTACAGAGCAGCTCTGGAGCTGTTAAAGTGCCCAGCTGCTGCAAGAAATCAGCTTGAATGCTTCAGGGGCTGGGGCATAGCCAACATGAGCCCCACACCGAAGGAGGGTGGAGGTGTTTAATGCAAACTAGGGGTCGGTCAAGCGCCGCAAAAGGCCACCATGCCCTGCACGCCCCTTTTCTGTTTTCATATGCAGACGAGGGTTGAAGCCAACTTTGACCCACTGCTTGGATGACATCACCATATGCAAATCCATCTGCGGCAGGCCTTCCCCCAGGAATGCTTGCACTAGTTGTTGCATTTGGTTTGTTGTTTGGGGGTGCTTCAGTATTAGTCAGCCTTCTGCTCCACCCTCCTTTGGTGTGGGGCTCTTGTTGGCCATGTCCCATCCCCTGAAGCATTCAAGCAGATTTCTTGCAGCAGCTGGGCACTGTAACAGCTCCAGAGCTGCTCTGTAAGGCAAGTAAAAGGGTGTGGGCCCTGCAGCACTACCTGTAGTTTGCATTGTGCATTGGAAGGCACAAAGTAAGCAGACGGGAGGAGAAGTCAGGATAGTGCACAAGGGTATAGAAGGGAGCGGCTGAAGAAAAGAGAAGTGGAAACAGACAGCAAACTAGGCTGGAGAGAGATCTGAGACAAAGAGATCTGAATTATACGAGAGCCGACCAGGGGAAACACAAATTATGCAGTCAAGTTTCCCACATTTGGGGAAATCGCAGGGGCTGCACACCCAGAGTGCAATGGGTGAGCCTTGCCCTGGGAGAAGCACCTTCATGATCATAGTATCTCACCTGGCAGGTAAGTAGGAGTTGGGCTAGAGCTGGGGAGGGTCGCTGCTCGGGCACCCCCCTGTTAAGTGAAGGAGATCCAACTGAGGCAGCACAAGGGAACTCTCAAAAGAAGAACAAGGCTAGAGGAAGATCTGAAACAAAGAAATCTGACTTTTACCAGAGCTGACCAGAAGAAAACACAAACACAGTCCCCCACTACCACAAATAAAGCAGTCGAGTTTCCCACATTTGGGGAAATCACAGGGGTCAGCATACCCAAAATGCAATGAATGAACCTCACCTCGACTGCTTTATTTGTGGTAGTGGGGGACTGTGTTTGTGTTTTCTTCTGGTCAGCTCTGGTAAAAGTCAGATTTCTTTGTTTCAGATCTTCCTCTAGCCTTGTTCTTCTTTTGAGAGTTCCCTTGTGCTGCCTCAGTTGGATCTCCTTCACTTAACAGGGGGGTGCTCGAGCAGCGACCCTCCCCAGCTCTAGCCCAACTCATACTTACCTGCCAGGTGAGATACTATGATCATGAAGGTGCTTCTCCCAGGGCAAGGCTCACCCATTGCACTCTGGGTGTGCTGCCCCTGCGATTTCCCCAAATGTGGGAAACTTGACTGCATAATTTGTGTTTCCCCTGGTCGGCTATCGTATAATTCAGATCTCTTTGTCTCAGATCTCTCTCCAGCCTAGTTTGCTGTCTGTTTCCACTTCTCTTTTCTTCAGCCGCTCCCTTCTATACCCTTGTGCACTATCCAGACTTCTCCTCCCGTCTGCTTACTTTGTGCCTTCCAATGCACAATGCAAACTACAGGTAGTGCTGCAGGGCCCACACCCTTTTACTTGCCTTACAGAGCAGCTCTTGAGCTGTTACAGTGCCCAGCTGCTGCAAGAAATCTGCTTGAAAGCTTCAGGGGATGGGGCATGGCCAACATGAGCCCCACACCAAAGCAGGGTGCAGCAGAAGGCTGCCTAATACTGAAGCACCCCCAAACAACAAACCAAATGCAACAACTAGTGCAAGCATTCCTGGGGGAAGGCCTGCCGCAGATGGATTTGCATATGGTGATGTCATCCAAGCAGTGGGTCAAAGTTGGCTTCAACCCTCATCTGCATATGAAAACAGAAAAGGGGCGTGCAGGGCATGGTGGCCTTTTGCGGCGCTTGACTGACCCCTAGTTTGCATTAAACACCTCCACCCTCCTTCGGTGTGGGGCTGATGTTGGCTATGCCCCAGCCCCTGAAGCATTCAAGCTGATTTCTTGCAGCAGCTGGGCACTGTAACAGCTCCAGAGCTGCTCTGTAAGGCAAGTAAAAGGGTGTGGGCCCTGCAGCACTACCTGTAGTTTGCATTGTGCATTGGAAGGCACAAAGTAAGCAGACGGGAGGAGAAGTCAGGATAGTGCACAAGGGTATAGAAGGGAGCGGCTGAAGAAAAGAGAAGTGGAAACAGACAGCAAACTAGGCTGGAGAGAGACCTGAGACAAAGAGATCTGAATTATACGAGAGCCGACGAGGGGAAACACAAATTATGCAGTCAAGTTTCCCACATTTGGGGAAATCGCAGGAGCAGCACACCCAGAGTACAATGGGTGAGCCTTGCCCTGGGAGAAGCACCTTAATGATCATAGTATCTCACCTGGCAGGTAAGTAGGAGTTGGGCTAGAGCTGGGGAGGGTCGCTGCTCGGGTACCCCCCTGTAAAGTGAAGGAGATCCAACAAAGGCAGCACAAGGGAACTCTTGAAAGAAGAACAAGGCTAGAGGAAAATGTGAGACAAAGAAATCTGACTTTTACTAGAGCTGACCAGAGGAAAGCACAAACACAGTCCCCCACTACCACAAATAATGCAGTTGAGTTTCCCACATTTGGGGAAATCACAGGGGTCAGCATACCCAAAATGCAATGAATGAACCTCACCCTGGGAGAAAAATCTTCATGACCATGGTATCTCCTATGCAAAATAAGTATGATTTGGAATAGGGCTGGGGAGGGCCGCTGCTCATGCACATCTCTGTCAAGTAAAGGAGATTCAACTGAGGCAGCACAAGGGAACTCTCATCTGGGGACAACAACTGCAGGGAGAACATATATTTTCAGATGAACATGGGAGGGCAGAAAGCTGCCTAATACTGAAGCACCCCCAAACAACAAACCAAATGCAACAACTAGTGCAAGCATTCCTGGGGGAAGGCCTGCCCAGATGGATTTGCATATGGTGATGTCATCCAAGCAGTGGGTCAAAGTTGGCTTCAACCCTCGTCTGCATATGAAAAGAGAAAAGGGGCGTGCAGGGCATGGTGGCCTTTTGCGGCACTTGGCTGACCCCTAGTTTGCATTAAACACCTCCACCCTCCTTTGGTGTGGGGCTCATGTTGGCTATGCCCCAGCCCCTGAAGCATTCAAGCTGATTTCTTGCAGCAGCTGGGCACTGTAACAGCTCCAGAGCTGCTCTGTAAGGCAAGTAAAAGGGTGTGGGCCCTGCAGCACTACCTGTAGTTCGCATTGTGCGTTGGAAGGCACAAAGTAAGCAGACAGGAGGAGAAGTCAGGATAGTGCGCAAGGGCATAGAAGG
Organism: Pseudophryne corroboree; assembly: GCF_028390025.1. NCBI lineage: Eukaryota > Metazoa > Chordata > Amphibia > Anura > Myobatrachidae > Pseudophryne > Pseudophryne corroboree. The sequence goes on along the minus strand of NW_026968868.1, from coordinate 979,818 downwards.
GAGCGGCTCAAGAAAAGAGAAGTGGAAACAGACAGCAAACTAGGCTGGAGAGAGACCTGAGACAAAGAGATCTGAATTATACGAGAGCCGACCAGGGGAAACACAAATTATGCAGTCAAGTTTCCCACATTTGGGGAAATCGCAGGAGCAGCACACCTAGAGTGCAATGGGTGAGCCTTGCCCTGGGAGAAGCACCTTCATGATCATAGTATCTCACCTGGCAGGTAAGTAGGAGTTGGGCTAGAGCTGGGGAGGATCGCTGCTCGGGTACCCCCCTGTAAACTGAAGGAGATCCAACTGAGGCAGCACAAGGGAACTCTCGAAAGAAGAACAAGGCTAGAGGAAAATCTGAGACAAAGAAATCTGACTTTTACCAGAGCTGACCAGAGGAAAGCACAAACACAGTCCCCCACTACCACAAATAATGCAGTCAAGTTTCCCACATTTGGGGAAATCACAGGGGTCAGCATACCCAAAATGCAATGAATGAACCTCACCCTGGGAGAACAATCTTCATGACCATGGTATCTCCTATGCAAAATAAGTATGATTTGGAAAAGGGCTGGGGAGGGCCGCTGCTCATGCACATCTCTGTCAAGTAAAGGAGATTCAACTGAGGCAGCACAAGGGAACTCTCATCTGGGGACAACAACTGCAGGGAGAACACATATTTTCAGATGAACATGGGAGGGCAGAAGGCTGCCTAATACTGAAGCACCCCCAAACAACAAACCAAATGCAACAACTAGTGCAAGCATTCCTGGGGGAAGTTCTGCAGAAGACGGATTTGCATACGGTGATGTCATCCAAGCAGTGGGTCAAAGTTGGCTTCAACCCTCATCTGCATATGAAAAGAGAAAAGGAGCATGCAGGGCATGGCGGCCTTTTGCGGTGCTTGGATGACCCCTAGTTCGCATTAAACACCTCCACCCTCCTTTGGTGTGGGGCTCATGTTGGCCATGCCCCATCCCCTGAAGCATTCAAGCTGATTTCTTGCAGCAGCTGGGCACTGTAACATCTCCAGAGCTGCTCTGTAAGGCAAGTAAAAGGGTGTGGGCCCTGCAGCACTACCTGTAGTTTGCATTGTGCATTGGAAGGCACAAAGTAAGCAGACGGGAGGAGAAGTCAGGATAGTGCACAAGGGTATAGAAGGGAGCGGCTGTAGAAAAGAGAAGTGGAAACAGACAGCAAACTAGGTTGGAGAGAGACCTGAGACAAAGAGATCTGAATTACACGAGAGCCGACCAGGGGAAACACAAATTATGCAGTCAAGTTTCCCACATTTGGGGAAATCGCAGGGGCAGCACACCCAGAGTGCAATGGGTGAGCCTTGCCCTGGGAGAAGCACCTTCATGATCATAGTATCTCACCTGGCAGGTAAGTAGGAGTTGGGCTAGAGCTGGGGAGGGTCTCTGCTTGGGCACCCCCCTGTCAAGTGAAGGAGATCCAACTGAGGCAGCACAAGGGAACTCTCAAAAGAAGAACAAGGCTAGAGGAAGATCTGAACAAAGAAATCTGACTTTTACCAGAGCTGACCAGAGGAAAACACAAACACAGTCCCCCACTACCACAAATAAAGCAGTCGAGTTTCCCACATTTGGGGAAATCACAGGGGTCAGCATACCCATAATGCAATGAATGAACCTCACCCTGGGAGAATAATCTTCATGACCATGGTATCTCCTATGCAAAATAAGTATGATTTGGGATAGAGCTGGGGAGGGCCGCTGCTCAGGCACATCTCTGTCAAGTAAAGGAGATTCAACTGAGGCAGCACAAGGGAACTCTCATCTGGGGACAACAACTGCAGGGAGAACACATATTTTCAGATGAACATGGGAGGGCAGAAGGCTGCCTAATACTGAAGCACCCCCAAACAACAAACCAAATGCAACAACTAGTGCAAGCATTCCTGGGGGAAGTTCTGCAGAAGACGGATTTGCATACGGTGATGTCATCCAAGCAGTGGGTCAAAGTTGGCTTCAACCCTCATCTGCATATGAAAAGAGAAAAGGGGCGTGCAGGGCATGGCGGCCTTTTGCGGTGCTTGGATGACCCCTAGTTCGCATTAAACACCTCCACCCTCCTTTGGTGTGGGGCTCATGTTGGCCATGCCCCATCCCCTGAAGCATTCAAGCTGATTTCTTGCAGCAGCTGGGCACTGTAACAGCTCCAGAGCTGCTCTGTAAGGCAAGTAAAAGGGTGTGGGCCCTGCAGCACTACCTGTAGTTTGCATTGTGCATTGGAAGGCACAAAGTAAGCAGACGGGAGGAGAAGTCAGGATAGTGCACAAGGGTATAGAAGGGAGCGGCTGAAGAAAAGAGAAGTGGAAACAGACAGCAAACTAGGCTGGAGAGAGACCTGAGACAAAGAGATCTGAATTATACGAGAGCCGACCAGGGGAAACACAAATTATGCAGTCAAGTTTCCCACATTTGGGGAAATCACAGGAGCAGCACACCCAGAGTACAATGGGTGAGCCTTGACCTGGGAGAAGCACCTTCATGATCATAGTATCTCACCTGGCAGGTAAGTAGGAGTTGGGCTAGAGCTGGGGAGGGTCGCTGCTCGGGTACCCCCCTGTAAAGTGAAGGAGATCCAACTGAGGCAGCACAAGGGAACTCTCGAAAAAAGAACAAGGCTAAAGGAAAATCTGAGACAAAGAAATCTGACTTTTACCAGAGCTGACCAGAGGAAAGCACAAACACAGTCTCCCACTACCACAAATAATGCAGTCAAGTTTCCCACATTTGGGGAAATCACAGGGGTCAGCATACCCAAAATGCAATGAATGAACCTCACCCTGGGAGAAAAATCTTCATGACCATGGTATCTCCTATGCAAAATAAGTATGATTTGGAATAGGGCTGGGGAGGGCCGCTGCTCATGCACATCTCTGTCAAGTAAAGGAGATTCAACTGAGGCAGCACAAGGGAACTCTCATCTTGGGACAACAACTGCAGGGAGAACATATATTTTCAGATGAACATGGGAGGGCAGAAGGCTGCCTAATACTGAAGCACCCCCAAACAACAAACCAAATGCAACAACTAGTGCAAGCATTCCTGGGGGAAGGCCTGCCGCAGATGGATTTGCATATGGTGATGTCATCCAAGCAGTGGGTCAAAGTTGGCTTCAACCCTCGTCTGCATATGAAAAGAGAAAAGGGGCGTGCAGGGCATGGTGGCCTTTTGCGGCGCTTGGCTGACCCCTAGTTTGCATTAAACACCTCCACCCTCCTTTGGTGTGGGGCTCATGTTGGCTATGCCCCAGCCCCTGAAGCATTCAAGCTGATTTCTTGCAGCAGCTGGGCACTGTAACAGCTCCAGAGCTGCTCTGTAAGGCAAGTAAAAGGGTGTGGGCCCTGCAGCACTACCTGTAGTTTGCATTGTGCATTGGAAGGCACAAAGTAAGCAGACGGGAGGAGAAGTCAGGATAGTGCACAAGGGTATAGAAGGGAGCGGCTGAAGAAAAGAGAAGTGGAAACAGACAGCAAACTAGGCTGGAGAGAGACCTGAGACAAAGAGATCTGAATTATACGAGAGCCGACGAGGGGAAACACAAATTATGCAGTCAAGTTTCCCACATTTGGGGAAATCGCAGGAGCAGCACACCCAGAGTGCAATGGTTGAGCCTTGCCCTGGGAGAAGCACCTTCATGATCATAGTATCTCACCTGGCAGGTAAGTAGGAGTTGGGCTAGAGCTGGGGAGGGTCGCTGCTCGGGTTCCCCCCTGTGAAGTGAAGGAGATCCAACTGAGGCAGCACCAGGGAACTCTCGAAAGAAGAACAAGGCTAGAGGAAGATCTGAGACAAAGAAATCTGACTTTTACCAGAGCTGACCAGAGGAAAGCACAAACACAGTCCCCCACTACCACAAATAATGCAGTCGAGTTTCCCACATTTGGGAAAATCACAGGGGTCAGCATACCCAGAATGCAATGAATGAACCTCACCCTGGGAGAACAATCTTCATGACCATGGTATCTCCTATGCAAAATAAGTATGATTTGGGATAGGGCTGGTGAGGGCAGCTGCTCAGGCACATCTCTGTCAAGTAAAGGAGATTCAACTGAGGCAGCACAAGTGAACTCTCATCTGGGGACAACAACTGCAGGGAGACCACATCTTTTCAGATGAACATGGGAGGGCGGAAGGCTGCCTAATACTGAAGCACCATCAAATATCAAACCATATGCAACAACTAGTACAAGCACTCCTGGGGGAAGGTCTGCAGCAGACGGATTTGCATACGGTGATGTTATCCAAGCAGTGGGCCAAAGTTGACTGGAACCCTCATCTGCATATGAAAAGAGAAAAGGGGCATGCAGGGCATGGCGGCCTTTTGCAGTGCTTGGATGACCCCTAGTTCGCATTAAACACCTCCCCCCTCCTTTGGTGTGGGGCTCATGTTGGCCATGCCCCATCCCCTGAAGCATTCAAGCTGATTTCTTGCAGCAGCTGGGCACTGTAACAGCTCCAGAGCTGCTCTGTAAGGCAAGTAAAAGGGTGTGGGCCCTGCAGCACTACCTGTAGTTTGCATTGTGCATTGGAAGGCACAAAGTAAGCAGACGGGAGGAGAAGTCAGGATAGTGCACAAGGGTATAGAAGGGAGCGGCTGAAGAAAAGAGAAGTGGAAACAGACAGCAAACTAGGCTGGAGAGAGACCTGAGACAAAGAGATCTGAATTATACGAGAGCCGACCAGGGGAAACACAAATTATGCAGTCAAGTTTCCCACATTTGGGGAAATCGCAGGGGCAGCACACCCAGAGTGCAATGGGTGAGCCTTGCCCTGGGAGAAGCACCTTCATGATCATAGTATCTCACCTGGCAGGTAAGTAGGAGTTGGGCTAGAGCTGGGGAGGGTCGCTGCTCGGGTACCCCCCTGTCAAGTGAAGGAGATCCAACTGAGGCAGCACAATGGAACTCTCGAAAGAAGAACAAGGCTAGAGGAAAATCTGAGACAAAGAAATCTGACTTTTACCAGAGCTGACCAGAGGAAAGCACAAACACAGTCCCCCACTACCACAAATAATGCAGTCAAGTTTCCCACATTTGGGGAAATCACAGGGGTCAGCATACCCAAAATGCAATGAATGAACCTCACCCTGGGAGAACAATCTTCATGACCATGGTATCTCCTATGCAAAATAAGTATGATTTGGAATAGGGCTGGGGAGGGCCGCTGCTCATGCACATCTCTGTCAAGTAAAGGAGATTCAACTGAGGCAGCACAAGGGAACTCTCATCTGGGGACAACAACTGCAGGGAGAACACATATTTTCAGATGAACATGGGAGGGCAGAAGGCTGCCTAATACTGAAGCACCCCCAAACAACAAACCAAATGCAACAACTAGTGCAAGCATTCCTGGGGGAAGTTCTGCAGAAGACGGATTTGCATACGGTGATGTCATCCAAGCAGTGGGTCAAAGTTGGCTTCAACCCTCATCTGCATATGAAAAGAGAAAAGGGGCGTGCAGGGCATGGCGGCCTTTTGCGGTGCTTGGATGACCCCTAGTTCGCATTAAACACCTCCACCCTCCTTTGGTGTGGGGCTCATGTTGGCCATGCCCCATCCCCTGAAGCATTCAAGCTGATTTCTTGCAGCAGCTGGGCACTGTAACAGCTCCAGAGCTGCTCTGTAAGGCAAGTAAAAGGGTGTGGGCCCTGCAGCACTACCTGTAGTTTGCATTGTGCATTGGAAGGCACAAAGTAAGCAGACGGGAGGAGAAGTCAGGATAGTGCACAAGGGTATAGAAGGGAGCGGTTGAAGAAAAGAGAAGTGGAAACAGACAGCAAACTAGGCTGGAGAGAGACCTGAGACAAAGAGATCTGAATTATACGAGAGCCGACCAGGGGAAACACAAATTATGCAGTCAAGTTTCCCACATTTGGGGAAATCGCAGGGGCAGCACACCCAGAGTGCAATGGGTGAGCCTTGCCCTGGGAGAAGCACCTTCATGATCATAGTATCTCACCTGGCAGGTAAGTAGGAGTTGGGCTAGAGCTGGGGAGGGTCGCTGTTCGGGCACCCCCCTGTCAAGTGAAAGAGATCCAACTGAGGCAGCACAAGGGAACTCTCGAAAGAAGAACAAGGCTAGAGGAAGATCTGAGACAAAGAAATCTGACTTTTACCAGAGCTGACCAGAGGAAAGCACAAACACAGTCCCCCACTACCACAAATAATGCAGTCGAGTTTCCCACATTTGGGAAAATCACAGGGGTCAGCATACCCAGAATGCAATGAATGAACCTCACCCTGGGAGAACAATCTTCATGACCATGGTATCTCCTATGCAAAATAAGTATGATTTGGGATAGGGCTGGTGAGGGCCGCTGCTCAGGCACATCTCTGTCAAGTAAAGGAGATTCAACTGAGGCAGCACAAGGGAACTCTCATCTGGGGACAACAACTGCAGGGAGACCACATCTTTTCAGATGAACATGGGAGGGCGGAAGGCTGCCTAATACTGAAGCACCATCAAATATCAAACCATATGCAACAACTTATACAAGCACTCCTTGGGGAAGGTCTGCAGCAGACGGATTTGCATACGGTGATGTTATCCAAGCAGTGGGCCAAAGTTGACTGGAACCCTCATCTGCATATGAAAAGAGAAAAGGGGCATGCAGGGCATGGCGGCCTTTTGCAGTGCTTGGATGACCCCTAGTTCGCATTAAACACCTCCACCCTCCTTTGGTGTGGGGCTCATGTTGGCCATGCCCCATCCCCTGAAGCATTCAAGCTGATTTCTTGCAGCAGCTGGGCACTGTAACAGCTCCAGAGCTGTTCTGTAAGGCAAGTAAAAGGGTGTGGGCCCTGCAGCACCACCTGTTGTTCGCATTGTGCGTTGGAAGGCACAAATTAAGCAGACGGGAGGAGAAGTCAGGATAGTGCGCAAGGGCATACTTTTCTCTTAGTCCGGGGGCAAGGCTTCAAAATGGGGTCTGCAACGGAGGAGACACAGGGGGCGTGGTCACAGCAGCTTTTCTCTACAGCCTGCACCAGCAGGAGCCTACACCATTTTTTATGATCACGCTGAACTGCAGTGCGACTGCAATTACAGCATGGTCAAGAAGGGAGGCGTCATGCTGGGTGGCCATGCCCTGTCACTGTGCAGGAGCCAGCACAGCTCACACACTAGTCCCCGGGTGCAGCCCCCAACCCCCGGGACACCCGGAGCAACAAAATGTAGATTCAGGCCACCAGGCCACGCCCCTACCTATGAAACCATGCCTCCTTTTTACCATTGCGCTGTTTATCTGCGCGCACTGCATTACAATCTCCCTCGCCACCTTTCTGGGTGTCACCAGTGATAGTGACACCTCTGCCATGCTTGTAGCAGCTGGTCCTAAGATCTACGCCTCAAGCCCTGAGTGTTTGCCCTTGTGACTTGTTGATCATCATAGCGAAGCAGATGCTTACAGAAAACTGCAGGGGCTTAGATTGAAAATAAAAAAATTGATGGGTATAAGGTAGAGAGGAGCGGGTTCGGTTCTCCGAGAACCGAATTCCCCACGAACTCCACGTGGTTTACACTGGTCCGAGGCAGGCTCGGTTGTTCCCGCCTGACTCGGAAAACCTGAACAAGGGAAAATGTCATCATCCCGCTGTCGGATTCTTGCGAGATTCGGATTCCATATAAAGAGCTGCGCGTTGCTGCCATTTTTACTCGTGCATTGAAGAGAGAGCGGAGAGGACGTGGCTATGTTCTCTCAGTGGAAATCTCAATATCAGTGCTCAGTATCAGTGGTTACTTATTGCTGCTCAGTAATACTAGTAGTGTGTCTCTCCTGCTCAGTGTCAGTTCTCAGTAGTATCCTCATCAGTGCTCAGTATCACTGCTCATTGTCTTGTGCTGCATTGTGGTGCTCAGCATACTACAGTACATTACTAATAGTCCAGTGCTGCATCTTGCTGCTCAGTGTCAGTTCTAGTATCCTCATCAGTGCTCACTATCACTGCTCATTGCATTGTGGTGTTCTGTATACTACAGTAACATAGTAATATAGTATATATAGAGGAGCGGGTTCGGTTCTCCGAGAACCGAATTCCCGACGAACTCCACGTGGTTTACACTGGTCCGTGGCAGGCTCGGTTGTTCCCGCCTGACTCGGAAAACCTGAACAAGGGAAAATGTCATCATCCCGCTGTCGGATTCTCGCGAGATTCGGATTCCATATAAAGAGCTGCGCGTTGCCGCCATTTTTACTCGTGCATTGAAGAGAGAGCGGAGAGGACGTGGCTATGTTCTCTCAGTGGAAATCTCAATATCAGTGCCCAGTATCAGTGGTTACTTATTGCTGCTCAGTAATACTAGTAGTGTGTCTCTCCTGCTCAGTGTCAGTTCTCAGTAGTATCCTCATCAGTGCTCAGTATCACTGCTCATTGTCTTGTGCTGCATTGTGGTGCTCAGCATACAACAGTACATTACTAATAGTCCAGTGCTGCATCTTGCTGCTCATGTTGGCTATGCCCCAGCCCCTGAAGCATTCAAGCTGATTTCTTGCAGCAGCTGGGCACTGTAACAGCTCCAGAGCTGCTCTGTAAGGCAAGTAAAAGGGTGTTGGCCCTGCAGCACTACCTGTAGTTTGCATTGTGCGTTGGAAGGCACAAAGTAAGCAGACAGGAGAAGTCAGGAGAGTGCACAAGGGCATAGAAGGCAGGGGCTCAAGAAAAGAGAAGTGGAAACAGACAGCAAACTAGGCTGGAGAGAGACCTGAGACAAAGAGATCTGAATTATACGAGTAGCCGACCAGAGGAAACACAAATTATGCAGTCAAGTGTCCCACATTTGGGGAAATCGTAGGAGCAGCACACCCAGAGTGCAATGGGTGAGCCTTGCCCTGGTAGAAGCACCTTCCTGATCATAGTATCTCACTTGGCAGGTAAGTAGGAGTTGGGCTTGAGCTGGGGAGGGTCGCTGCTCGGGCACCCCCCTGTCAAGTGAAGGAGATCCAACTGAGGCAGCACAAGGAAACTCTCAAAAAAAGAACAAGGCTAGAGGAAGATCTGAGACAAAGAAATCTGACTTTTACCAGAGCTGACCAGAGGAAAGCACAAACACAGTCCCCCACTACCACAAATAATGCAGTCGAGTTTCCCACATTTGGGGAAATCACAGGGGTCAGCATACCCAGAATGCAATGAATGAACCTCACCCTGGGAGAACAATCTTCATGACCATGGTATCTCCTATGCAAAATAAGTATGATTTGGGATAGGGCTGGGGAGGGCCGCTGCTCAGGCACATCTCTTTCAAGTAAAGGAGATTCAACTGAGGCAGCACAAGGGAACTCTCATCTGGGGACAACAACTGCAGGGAGAACACATATTTTCAGATGAACATGGGAGAGCTGAAGGCTGCCTAATACTGAAGCACCCCAAACAACAAACCAAATGCAACAACTAGTACAAGCATTCCTGGGGGAAGGTCTGCAGAAGACGGATTTGCATACGGTGATGTCATCCAAGCAGTGGGCCAAAGTTGGCTGGAACCCTCATCTGCATATGAAAAGAGAAAAGGGGTATGCAGGGCATGGCGGCCTTTTGCGGCGCTTGGATGACCCTTAGTTCGCATTAAACACCTCCACCCTCCGTCGGTGTGGGGCTCATGTTGGCTATGCCCCAGCCCCTGAAGCATTCAAGCTGATTTCTTGCAGCAGCTGGGCACTGTAACAGCTCCAGAGCTGCTCTGAAAGGCAAGTAAAAGGGTGTGGGCCCTGCAGCACTACCTGTAGTTTGCATTGTGCGTTGGAAGGCACAAAGTAAGCAGACAGGAGAAGTCAGGAGAGTGCACAAGGGCATAGAAGGCAGCGGCTCAAGAAAAGAGAAGTGGAAACAGACAGCAAACTAGGCTGGAGAGAGACCTGAGACAAAGAGATCTGAATTATACGAGTAGCCGACTAGAGGAAACACAAATTATGCAGTCAAGTGTCCCACATTTGGGGAAATCGTAGGAGCAGCACACCCAGAGTGCAATGGGTGAGCCTTGCCCTGGGAGAAGCACCTTCCTGATCATAGTATCTCACCTGGCAGGTAAGTAGGAGTTGGGCTAGAGATGGGGAGGGTCGCTGCTCGGGCACCCCCCTGTCAAGTGAAGTTCTGCAGAAGACGGATTTGCATACGGTGATGTCATCCAAGCAGTGGGTCAAAGTTGGCTTCAACCCTCATCTGCATATGAAAAGAGAAAAGGGGCGTGCAGGGCATGGCGGCCTTTTGCGGTGCTTGGATGACCCCTAGTTCGCATTAAACACCTCCACCCTCCTTTGGTGTGGGGCTCATGTTGGCCATGCCCCATCCCCTGAAGATGAACATGGGAGGGCAGAAGGCTGCCTAATACTGAAGCACCCCCAAACAACAAACCAAATGCAACAACTAGTGCAAGCATTCCTGGGGGAAGGCCTGCCGCAGATGGATTTGCATATGGTGATGTCATCCAAGCAGTGGGTCAAAGTTGGCTTCAACCCTCGTCTGCATATGAAAAGAGAAAAGGGGCGTGCAGGGCATGGTGGCCTTTTGCGGCGCTTGGCTGACCCCTAGTTTGCATTAAACACCTCCACCCTCCTTTGGTGTGGGGCTCATGTTGGCTATGCCCCAGCCCCTGAAGCATTCAAGCTGATTTCTTGCAGCAGCTGGGCACTGTAACAGCTCCAGAGCTGCTCTGTAAGGCAAGTAAAAGGGTGTGGGCCCTGCAGCACTACCTGTAGTTTGCATTGTGCATTGGAAGGCACAAAGTAAGCAGACGGGAGGAGAAGTCAGGATAGTGCACAAGGGTATAGAAGGGAGCGGCTGAAGAAAAGAGAAGTGGAAACAGACAGCAAACTAGGCTGGAGAGAGACCTGAGACAAAGAGATCTGAATTATACGAGAGCCGACGAGGGGAAACACAAATTATGCAGTCAAGTTTCCCACATTTGGGGAAATCGCAGGAGCAGCACACCCAGAGTGCAATGGTTGAGCCTTGCCCTGGGAGAAGCACCTTCATGATCATAGTATCTCACCTGGCAGGTAAGTAGGAGTTGGGCTAGAGCTGGGGAGGGTCGCTGCTCGGGTTCCCCCCTGTGAAGTGAAGGAGATCCAACTGAGGCAGCACCAGGGAACTCTCGAAAGAAGAACAAGGCTAGAGGAAGATCTGAGACAAAGAAATCTGACTTTTACCAGAGCTGACCAGAGGAAAGCACAAACACAGTCCCCCACTACCACAAATAATGCAGTCGAGTTTCCCACATTTGGGAAAATCACAGGGGTCAGCATACCCAGAATGCAATGGGTGAGCCTTGCCCTGGGAGAAGCACCTTCATGATCATAGTATCTCACCTGGCAGGTAAGTAGGAGTTGGGCTAGAGCTGGGGAGGGTCGCTGCTCGGGTACCCCCCTGTCAAGTGAAGGAGATCCAACTGAGGCAGCACAATGGAACTCTCGAAAGAAGAACAAGGCTAGAGGAAAATCTGAGACAAAGAAATCTGACTTTTACCAGAGCTGACCAGAGGAAAGCACAAACACAGTCCCCCACTACCACAAATAATGCAGTCAAGTTTCCCACATTTGGGGAAATCACAGGGGTCAGCATACCCAAAATGCAATGAATGAACCTCACCCTGGGAGAACAATCTTCATGACCATGGTATATCCTATGCAAAATAAGTATGATTTGGAATAGGGCTGGGGAGGGCCGCTGCTCATGCACATCTCTGTCAAGTAAAGGAGATTCAACTGAGGCAGCACAAGGGAACTCTCATCTGGGGACAACAACTGCAGGGAGAACACATATTTTCAGATGAACATGGGAGGGCAGAAGGCTGCCTAATACTGAAGCACCCCCAAACAACAAACCAAATGCAACAACTAGTGCAAGCATTCCTGGGGGAAGTTCTGCAGAAGACGGATTTGCATACGGTGATGTCATCCAAGCAGTGGGTCAAAGTTGGCTTCAACCCTCATCTGCATATGAAAAGAGAAAAGGGGCGTGCAGGGCATGGCGGCCTTTTGCGGTGCTTGGATGACCCCTAGTTCGCATTAAACACCTCCACCCTCCTTTGGTGTGGGGCTCATGTTGGCCATGCCCCATCCCCTGAAGCATTCAAGCTGATTTCTTGCAGCAGCTGGGCACTGTAACAGCTCCAGAGCTGCTCTGTAAGGCAAGTAAAAGGGTGTGGGCCCTGCAGCACTACCTGTAGTTTGCATTGTGCATTGGAAGGCACAAAGTAAGCAGACGGGAGGAGAAGTCAGGATAGTGCACAAGGGTATAGAAGGGAGCGGTTGAAGAAAAGAGAAGTGGAAACAGACAGCAAACTAGGCTGGAGAGAGACCTGAGACAAAGAGATCTGAATTATACGAGAGCCGACCAGGGGAAACACAAATTATGCAGTCAAGTTTCCCACATTTGGGGAAATCGCAGGGGCAGCACACCCAGAGTGCAATGGGTGAGCCTTGCCCTGGGAGAAGCACCTTCATGATCATAGTATCTCACCTGGCAGGTAAGTAGGAGTTGGGCTAGAGCTGGGGAGGGTCGCTGTTCGGGCACCCCCCTGTCAAGTGAAAGAGATCCAACTGAGGCAGCACAAGGGAACTCTCGAAAGAAGAACAAGGCTAGAGGAAGATCTGAGACAAAGAAATCTGACTTTTACCAGAGCTGACCAGAGGAAAGCACAAACACAGTCCCCCACTACCACAAATAATGCAGTCGAGTTTCCCACATTTGGGAAAATCACAGGGGTCAGCATACCCAGAATGCAATGAATGAACCTCACCCTTGGAGAACAATCTTCATGACCATGGTATCTCCTATGCAAAATAAGTATGATTTGGGATAGGGCTGGTGAGGGCAGCTGCTCAGGCACATCTCTGTCAAGTAAAGGAGATTCAACTGAGGCAGCACAAGTGAACTCTCATCTGGGGACAACAACTGCAGGGAGACCACATCTTTTCAGATGAACATGGGAGGGCGGAAGGCTGCCTAATACTGAAGCACCATCAAATATCAAACCATATGCAACAACTAGTACAAGCACTCCTGGGGGAAGGTCTGCAGCAGACGGATTTGCATACGGTGATGTTATCCAAGCAGTGGGCCAAAGTTGACTGGAACCCTCATCTGCATATGAAAAGAGAAAAGGGGCAAGCAGGGCATGGCGGCCTTTTGCAGTGCTTGGATGACCCCTAGTTCGCATTAAACACCTCCCCCCTCCTTTGGTGTGGGGCTCATGTTGGCCATGCCCCATCCCCTGAAGCATTCAAGCTGATTTCTTGCAGCAGCTGGGCACTGTAACAGCTCCAGAGCTGCTCTGTAAGGCAAGTAAAAGGGTGTGGGCCCTGCAGCACTACCTGTAGTTTGCATTCTAGTGTCTTTCGTTTGGGAGAAAAATGCAAAGGTACAATACAGCTTTTCCTTGCCGATATCTCTCTTTTGCAAAGAGCTAGGCATTGGAAAATTCAGGGCTATACCGTGTAGATGAAGCACTAACAGGAGGCTTTTAAATTTTCATTCTAGTGTCTTTCGTTTGGGAGAAAAATGCAAAGGTACAATACAGCTTTTCCTTGCCAATATCTCTCTTTTGCAAAGAGCTAGGCATTGGAAAATTCAGGGCTATAACGTGTAGATGAAGCACTAACAGGAGGCTTTAAAATTTTCATTCTAGTGTCTTTCGTTTGGGAGAAAAATGCAAAAGTACAGTGCAGCTTTTCCTTGCCGATATCTCTCTTTTGCAAAGAGATAGGCATTGGAAAATTCAGGGCTATAACGTGTAGATGAAGCACTAATAGGAGGCTTTAAAATTTTCATTCTAGTGTCTTTCGTTTGGGAGAAAAAAGCAAAGGTACAATACAGCTTTTCCTTGCCGATATCTCTCTTTTGCAAAGAGATAGGCATTGGAAAATTCAGGGCTATAACGTGTAGATGAAGCACTAACAGGAGGCTTTAAAATTTTCATTCTAGTGTCTTTCGTTTGGGAGAAAAATGCAAAGGTACAATACAGCTTTTCCTTGCCGATATCTCTCTTTTGCAAAGAGCTAGGCATTGGAAAATTCAGGGCTATAACGTGTAGATGAAGCACTAACAGTAGGCTTTAAAATTTTCATTCTAGTGTATTTCGTTTGGGAGAGAAATGCAAAGGTACAATACAGCTTTTCCTTGCCAATATCTCTCTTTTGCAAAGAGCTAGGCATTGGAAAATTCAGGGCTATAACGTGTAGATGAAGCACTAACAGGAGGCTTTAAAATTTTCATTCTAGTGTCTTTCGTTTGGGAGAAAAATGCAAAAGTACAATGCAGCTTTTCCTTGCCGATATCTCTCTTTTGCAAAGAGATAGGCATTGGAAAATGCAGGGCTATAACGTGTAGATGAAGCACTAACAGGAGGCTTTAAAATTTTCATTCTAGTGTCTTTCGTTTGGGAGAAAAATGCAAAGGTACAATACAGCATTTCCTTGCCGATATCTCTCTTTTGCAAAGAGATAGGCATTGGAAAATTCAGGGCTATAACGTGTAGATGAAGCACTAACAGGAAGCTTTAAAATTTTCATTCTAGTGTCTTTCGTTTGGGAGAAAAATGCAAAGGTACAATACAGCTTTTCCTTGCCGATATCTCTCTTTTGCAAAGAGATAGGCATTGGAAAATTCAGGGCTATAACGTGTAGATGAAGCACTAACAGGAGGCTTTAACATTTTCATTCTAGTGTACTTCGTTTGGGAGAAAAATGCAAAGGTACAATACAGCTTTTCCTTGCCGATATCTCTCTTTTGCAAAGAGATAGGCATTGGAAAATTCAGGGCTATAACGTGTAGATGAAGCACTAATAGGAGGCTTTAAAATTTTCATTCTAGTGTCCTTCGTTTGGGAGAAAAATGCAAAGGTACAATACAGCTTTTCCTTGCCGATATCTCTCTTTTGCAAAGAGATAGGCATTGGAAAATTCAGGGCTATAACGTGTAGATGAAGCACTAACAGGAGGCTTTAAAATTTTCATTCTAGTGTCTTTCGTTTGGGAGAAAAATGCAAAGGTACAATACAGTTTTTCCTTGCCGATATCTCTCTTTTGCAAAGAGATAGGCATTGGAAAATTCAGGGCTATAACGTGTAGATGAAGCACTAACAGGAGGCTTTAAAATTTTCATTCTAGTGTCTTTCGTTTGGGAGAAAAATGCAAAGGTACAATACAGCTTTTCCTTGCCAATATCTCTCTTTTGCAAAGAGCTAGGCATTGGAAAATTCAGGGCAATAACGTGTAGATGAAGCACTAACAGGAGGCTTTAAAATTTTCATTCTAGTGTCTTTCGTTTGGGAGAAAAATGCAAAAGTACAATGCAGCTTTTCCTTGCCGATATATCTCTTTTGCAAAGAGATAGGCATTGGAAAATGCAGGGCTATAACGTGTAGATGAAGCACTAACAGGAGGCTTTAAAATTTTCATTCTAGTGTCTTTCGTTTGGGAGAAAAATGCAAAGGTACAATACAGCATTTCCTTGCCGATATCTCTCTTTTGCAAAGAGATAGGCATTGGAAAATTCAGGGCTATAACGTGTAGATGAAGCACTAACAGGAGGCTTTAAAATTTTCATTCTAGTGTCTTTCGTTTGGGAGAAAAATGCAAAGGTACAATACAGCTTTTCCTTGCCGATATCTCTCTTTTGCAAAGAGCTAGGCATTGGAAAATTCAGGGCTATACCGCGTACATGAAGCACTAACAGGAGGCTTTTAAATTTTCATTCTAGTGTCTTTCGTTTGGGAGAAAAATGCAAAGGTACAATACAGCTTTTCCTTGCCAATATATCTCTTTTGCAAAGAGCTAGGCATTGGAAAATTCAGGGCTATAACGTGTAGATGAAGCACTAACAGGAGGCTTTAAAATTTTCATTCTAGTGTCTTTCGTTTGGGAGAAAAATGCAAAAGTACAATGCAGCTTTTCCTTGCCAATATCTCTCTTTTGCAAAGAGCTAGGCATTGGAAAATTCAGGGCTATAACGTGTAGATGAAGCACTAACAGGAGGCTTTAAAATTTTCATTCTAGTGTCTTTCGTTTGGGAGAAAAATGCAAAAGTACAATGCAGCTTTTCCTTGCCGATATCTCTCTTTTGCAAAGAGATAGGCATTGGAAAATGCAGGGCTATAACGTGTAGATGAAGCACTAACAGGAGGCTTTAAAATTTTCATTCTAGTGTCTTTCGTTTGGGAGAAAAATGCAAAGGTACAATACAGCATTTCCTTGCCGATATCTCTCTTTTGCAAAGAGATAGGCATTGGAAAATTCAGGGCTATAACGTGTAGATGAAGCACTAACAGGAGGCTTTAAAATTTTCATTCTAGTGTACTTCGTTTGGGAGAAAAATGCAAAGGTACAATACAGCTTTTCCTTGCCGATATCTCTCTTTTGCAAAGAGATAGGCATTGGAAAATTCAGGGCTATAACGTGTAGATGAAGCACTAATAGGAGGCTTTAAAATTTTCATTCTAGTGTCCTTCGTTTGGGAGAAAAATGCAAAGGTACAATACAGCTTTTCCTTGCCGATATCTCTCTTTTGCAAAGAGATAGGCATTGGAAAATTCAGGGCTATAACGTGTAGATGAAGCACTAACAGGAGGCTTTAAAATTTTCATTCTAGTGTCTTTCGTTTGGGAGAAAAATGCAAAGGTACAATACAGCTTTTCCTTGCCGATATCTCTCTTTTGCAAAGAGCTAGGCATTGGAAAATTCAGGGCTATAACGTGTAGATGAAGCACTAACAGGAGGCTTTAAAATTTTCATTCTAGTGTCTTTCGTTTGGGAGAAAAATGCAAAGGTACAATACAGCTTTTCCTTGCCGATATCTCTCTTTTGCAAAGAGATAGGCATTGGAAAATTCAGGGCTATAACGTGTAGATGAAGCACTAACAGTAGGCTTTAACATTTTCATTCTAGTGTCTTTCGTTTGGGAGAAAAATGCAAAGGTACAATACAGCTTTTCCTTGCCGATATCTCTCTTTTGCAAAGAGATAGGCATTGGAAAATGCAGGGCTATAACGTGTAGATGAAGCACTAACAGGAGGCTTTACAATTTTCATTCTAGTGTCTTTCGTTTGGGAGAAAAATGCAAAAGTACAATGCAACTTTTCCTTGCCGATATCTCTCTTTTGCAAAGAGATAGGCATTGGAAAATGCAGGGCTATAACGTGTAGATGAAGCACTAACAGGAGGCTTTAAAATTTTCATTCTAGTGTCTTTCGTTTGGGAGAAAAATGCAAAGGTACAATACAGCATTTCCTTGCCGATATCTCTCTTTTGCAAAGAGATAGGCATTGGAAAATTCAGGGCTATTACGTGTAGATGAAGCACTAACAGGAGGCTTTAAAATTTTCATTCTAGTGTCCTTCGTTTGGGAGAAAAATGCAAAGGTACAATACAGCTTTTCCTTGCCGATATCTCTCTTTTGCAAAGAGATAGGCATTGGAAAATTCAGGGCTATAACGTGTAGATGAAGCACTAACAGGAGGCTTTAAAATTTTCATTCTAGTGTCTTTCGTTTGGGAGAAAAATGCAAAGGTACAATACAGCTTTTCCTTGTCGATATCTCTCTTTTGCAAAGAGCTAGGCATTGGAAAATTCAGGGCTATAACGTGTAGATGAAGCACTAACAGTAGGATTTAAAATTTTCATTCTAGTGTCTTTCGTTTGGGAGAAAAATGCAAAGGTACAATACAGCTTTTCCTTGCCGATATCTCTCTTTTGCAAAGAGATAGGCATTGGAAAATTCAGGGCTATAACGTGTAGATGAAGCACTAACAGGAGGCTTTAAAATTTTCATTCTAGTGTCTTTCGTTTGGGAGAAAAATGCAAAGGTACAATACAGTTTTTCCTTGCCGATATCTCTCTTTTGCAAAGAGATAGGCATTGGAAAATTCAGGGCTATAACGTGTAGATGAAGCACTAATAGGAGGCTTTAACATTTTCATTCTAGTGTCCTTCGTTTGGGAGAAAAATGCAAAGGTACAATACAGCTTTTCCTTGCCGATATCTCTCTTTTGCAAAGAGATAGGCATTGGAAAATTCAGGGCTATAACGTGTAGATGAAGCACTAACAGGAGGCTTTAAAATTTTCATTCTAGTGTCTTTCGTTTGGGAGAAAAATGCAAAGGTACAATACAGCTTTTCCTTGCCGATATCTCTCTTTTGCAAAGAGCTAGGCATTGGAAAATTCAGGGCTATAACGTGTAGATGAAGCACTAACAGTAGGCTTTAACATTTTCATTCTAGTGTCTTTCGTTTGGGAGAAAAATGCAAAGGCACAATACAGCTTTTCCTTGCCGATATCTCTCTTTTGCAAAGAGATAGGCATTGGAAAATTCAGGGCTATAACGTGTAGATGAAGCACTAACAGGAGGCTTTAAAATTTTCATTCTAGTGTCTTTCGTTTGGGAGAAAAATGCAAAAGTACAATGCAGCTTTTCCTTGCCGATATCTCTCTTTTGCAAAGAGATAGGCATTGGAAAATGCAGGGCTATAACGTGTAGATGAAGCACTAACAGGAGGCTTTAAAATTATCATTCTAGTGTCTTTCGTTTGGGAGAAAAATGCAAAAGTACAATACACTTTTCCTTGCCGATATCTCTCTTTTGCAAAGAGATAGGCATTGGAAAATTCAGGGCTATAACGTGTAGATGAAGCACTAATAGGAGGCTTTAACATTTTCATTCTAGTATCCTTCGTTTGGGAGAAAAATGCAAAGGTACAATACATCTTTTCCTTGCCGATATCTCTCTTTTGAAAAGAGATAGGCATTGGAAAATTCAGGGCTATAACGTGTAGATGAAGCACTAACAGGAGGCTTTAAAATTTTCATTCTAGTGTCTTTCGTTTGGGAGAAAAATGCAAAGGTACAATACAGCTTTTCCTTGCCGATATCTCTCTTTTGCAAAGAGCTAGGCATTGGAAAATTCAGGGCTATAACGTGTAGATGAAGCACTAACAGTAGGCTTTAAAATTTTCATTCTAGTGTCTTTCGTTTGGGAGAAAAATGCAAAGGTACAATACAGCTTTTCCTTGCCGATATCTCTCTTTTGCAAAGAGCTAGGCATTGGAAAATTCAGGGCTATAACGTGCAGATGAAGCACTAACAGTAGGATTTAAAATTTTCATTCTAGTATCTTTCGTTTGGGAGAAAAATGCAAAGGTACAATACAGCTTTTCCTTGCCGATATCTCTCTTTTGCAAAGAGATAGGCATTGGAAAATTCAGGGCTATAACGTGTAGATGAAGCACTAACAGGAGGCTTTAAAATTTTCATTTTAGTGTCTTTCGTTTGGGAGAAAAATGCAAAGGTACAATACAGTTTTTCCTTGCCGATATCTCTCTTTTGCAAAGAGATAGGCATTGGAAAATTCAGGGCTATAACGTGTAGATGAAGCACTAATAGGAGGCTTTAAAATTTTCATTCTAGTGTCCTTCGTTTGGGAGAAAAATGCAAAGGTACAATACAGCTTTTCCTTGCTGATATCTCTCTTTTGCAAAGAGATAGGCATTGGAAAATTAAGGGCTATAACGTGTAGATGAAGCACTAACAGGAGGCTTTAAAATTTTCATTCTAGTGTCTTTCGTTTGGGAGAAAAATGCAAAGGTACAATACAGCTTTTCCTTGCCGATATCTCTCTTTTGCAAAGAGCTAGGCATTGGAAAATTCAGGGCTATAACGTGTAGATGAAGCACTAACAGTAGGCTTTAACATTTTCATTCTAGTGTCTTTCGTTTGGGAGAAAAATGCAAAGGTACAATACAGCATTTCCTTGCCGATATCTCTCTTTTGCAAAGAGCTAGGCATTGGAAAATTCAGGGCTATAACGTGTAGATGAAGCACTAACAGTAGGCTTTAAAATTTTCATTCTAGTGTCTTTCGTTTGGGAGAAAAATGCAAAGGTACAATACAGCTTTTCCTTGCCGATATCTCTCTTTTGCAAAGAGATAGGCATTGGAAAATTCAGGGCTATAACGTGTAGATGAAGCACTAACAGGAGGCTTTAAATTTTTCATTCTAGTGTCCTTCGTTTGGGAGAAAAATGCAAAGGTACAATACAGCTTTTCCTTGCCGATATCTCTCTTTTGCAAAGAGATAGGCATTGGAAAATTCAGGGCTATAACGTATAGATGAAGCACTAACAGGAGGCTTTAAAATTTTCATTCTAGTGTCTTTCGTTTGGGAGAAAAATGCAAAAGTACAATGCAGCTTTTCCTTGCCGATATCTCTCTTTTGCAAAGAGATAGGCATTGGAAAATGCAGGGCTATAACGTGTAGATGAAGCACTAACAGGAGGCTTTAAAATTTTCATTCTAGTGTCTTTCGTTTGGGAGAAAAATGCAAAGGTACAATACAGCTTTTCCTTGCCGATATCTCTCTTTTGCAAAGAGATAGGCATTGGAAAATTCAGGGCTATTACGTGTAGATGAAGCACTAACAGGAGGCTTTAACATTTTCATTCTAGTGTACTTCGTTTGGGAGAAAAATGCAAAGGTACAATACAGCTTTTCCTTGCCGATATCTCTCTTTTGCAAAGAGATAGGCATTGGAAAATTCAGGGCTATAACGTGTAGATGAAGCACTAATAGGAGGTTTTAAAATTTTCATTCTAGTGTCCTTCGTTTGGGAGAAAAATGCAAAGGTACAATACAGCTTTTCCTTGCCGATATCTCTCTTTTGCAAAGAGATAGGCATTGGAAAATTCAGGGCTATAACGTGTAGATGAAGCACTAACAGGAGGCTTTAAAATTTTCATTCTAGTGTCTTTCGTTTGGGAGAAAAATGCAAAGGTACAATACAGCTTTTCCTTGCCGATATCTCTCTTTTGCAAAGAGCTAGGCATTGGAAAATTCAGGGCTATAACGTGTAGATGAAGCACTAACAGGAGGCTTTAAAATTTTCATTCTAGTGTCTTTCGTTTGGGAGAAAAATGCAAAGGTACAATACAGCTTTTCCTTGCCGATATCTCTCTTTTGCAAAGAGATAGGCATTGGAAAATTCAGGGCTATAACGTGTATATGAAGCACTAACAGGAGGCTTTAAAATTTTCATTCTAGTGTCTTTCGTTTGGGAGAAAAATGCAAAGGTACAATACAGCTTTTCCTTGCCGATATCTCTCTTTTGCAAAGAGATAGGCATTGGAAAATTCAGGGCTATAACGTGTAGATGAAGCACTAACAGTAGACTTTAAAATTTTCATTCTAGTGTCTTTCGTTTGGGAGAAAAATGCAAAGGTACAATACAGCTTTTCCTTGCCAATATCTCTCTTTTGCAAAGAGCTAGGCATTGGAAAATTCAGGGCTATAACGTGTAGATGAAGCACTAACAGGAGGCTTTAAAATTTTCATTCTAGTGTCTTTCGTTCGGGAGAAAAATGCAAAGGTACAATACAGTTTTTCCTTGCCGATATCTCTCTTTTGCAAAGAGATAGGCATTGGAAAATTCAGGGCTATAACGTGTAGATGAAGCACTAACAGGAGGCTTTAAAATTTTCATTCTAGTGTCCTTCGTTTGGGAGAAAAATGCAAAGGTACAATACAGCTTTTCCTTGCCAATATCTCTCTTTTGCAAAGAGCTAGGCATTGGAAAATTCAGGGCTATAACGTGTAGATGAAGCACTAAAAGGAGGCTTTAAAATTTTCATTCTAGTGTCTTTCGTTTGGGAGAAAAATGTAAAAGTACAATGCAGCTTTTCCTTGCCGATATCTCTCTTTTGCAAAGAGATAGGCATTGGAAAATTCAGGGCTATAACGTGTAGATGAAGCACTAACAGGAGGCTTTAAAATTTTCATTCTAGTGTCTTTCGTTTGGGAGAAAAATGTAAAAGTACAATGCAGCTTTTCCTTGCCGATATCTCTCTTTTGCAAAGAGATAGGCATTGGAAAATTCAGGGCTATAACGTGTATATGAAGCACTAACAGGAGGCTTTAAAATTTTCATTCTAGTGTCTTTCGTTTGGGAGAAAAATGCAAAGGTACAATACAGCTTTTCCTTGCCGATATCTCTCTTTTGCTAAGAGATAGGCATTGGAAAATTCAGGGCTATAACGTGTAGATGAAGCACTAAAAGGAGGCTTTAAAATTTTCATTCTAGTGTCCTTCGTTTGGGAGAAAAATGCAAAGGTACAATACAGCTTTTCCTTGCCGATATCTCTCTTTTGCAAAGAGATAGGCATTGGAAAATTCAGGGCTATAACGTGTAGATGAAGCACTAATAGGAGGCTTTAAAATTTTCATTCTAGTGTCCTTCGTTTGGGAGAAAAATGCAAAGGTACAATACAGCTTTTCCTTGCCGATATCTCTCTTTTGCAAAGAGATAGGCATTGGAAAATTCAGGGCTATAACGTGTAGATGAAGCACTAACAGGAGGCTTTAAAATTTTCATTCTAGTGTCTTTCGTTTGGGAGAAAAATGCAAAGGTACAATACAGCTTTTCCTTGCCGATATCTCTCTTTTGCAAAGAGCTAGGCATTGGAAAATTCAGGGCTATAACGTGTAGATGAAGCACTAACAGTAGACTTTAAAATTTTCATTCTAGTGTCTTTCGTTTGGGAGAAAAATGCAAAGGTACAATACAGCTTTTCAATGCCAATATCTCTCTTTTGCAAAGAGCTAGGCATTGGAAAATTCAGGGCTATAACGTGTAGATGAAGCACTAACAGGAGGCTTTAAAATTTTCATTCTAGTGTCTTTCGTTTGGGAGAAAAATGCAAAGGTACAATACAGTTTTTCCTTGCCGATATCTCTCTTTTGCAAAGAGATAGGCATTGGAAAATTCAGGGCTATAACGTGTAGATGAAGCACTAACAGGAGGCTTTAAAATTTTCATTCTAGTGTCTTTCGTTTGGGAGAAAAATGCAAAGGTACAATACAGCTTTTCCTTGCCGATATCTCTCTTTTGCAAAGAGATAGGCATTTGAAAATTCAGGGCTATAACGTGTAGATGAAGCACTAACAGGAGGCTTTAAAATTTTCATTCTAGTGTCCTTCGTTTGGGAGAAAAATGCAAAGGTACAATACAGCTTTTCCTTGCCGATATCTCTCTTTTGCAAAGAGATAGGCATTGGAAAATTCAGGGCTATAACGTGTAGATGAAGCACTAATAGGAGGCTTTAAAATTTTCATTCTAGTGTCCTTCGTTTGGGAGAAACATGCAAAGGTACAATACAGCTTTTCCTTGCCGATATCTCTCTTTTGCAAAGAGATAGGCATTGGAAAATTCAGGGCTATAACGTGTAGATGAAGCACTAACAGGAGGCTTTAAAATTTTCATTCTAGTGTCTTTCGTTTGGGAGAAAAATGCAAAGGTACAATACAGCTTTTCCTTGCCGATATCTCTCTTTTGCAAAGAGCTAGGCATTGGAAAATTCAGGGCTATAACGTGTAGATGAAGCACTAATAGGAGGCTTTAAAATTTTCATTCTAGTGTCTTTCGTTTGGGAGAAAAATGCAAAAGTACAATGCTGCTTTTCCTTGCCAATATCTCTCTTTTGCAAAGAGCTAGGCATTGGAAAATTCAGGGCTATAACGTGTAGATGAAGCACTAACAGGAGGCTTTAAAATTTTCATTCTAGTGTCTTTCGTTTGGGAGAAAAATGCAAAGGTACAATACAGTTTTTCCTTGCCGATATCTCTCTTTTGCAAAGAGATAGGCATTGGAAAATTCAGGGCTATAACGTGTAGATGAAGCACTAACAGGAGGCTTTAAAATTTTCATTCTAGTGTCTTTTGTTTGGGAGAAAAATGCAAAGGTACAATACAGCTTTTCCTTGCCGATATCTCTCTTTTGCAAAGAGATAGGCATTTGAAAATTCAGGGCTATAACGTGTAGATGAAGCACTAACAGGAGGCTTTAAAATTTTCATTCTAGTGTCCTTCGTTTGGGAGAAAAATGCAAAGGTTCAATACAGCTTTTCCTTGCCGATATCTCTCTTTTGCAAAGAGATAGGCATTGGAAAATTCAGGGCTATAACGTGTAGATGAAGCACTAATAGGAGGCTTTTAAATTTTCATTCTAGTGTCCTTCGTTTGGGAGAAACATGCAAAGGTACAATACAGCTTTTCCTTGCCGATATCTCTCTTTTGCAAAGAGATAGGCATTGGAAAATTCAGGGCTATAACGTGTAGATGAAGCACTAACAGGAGGCTTTAAAATTTTCATTCTAGTGTCTTTCGTTTGGGAGAAAAATGCAAAGGTACAATACAGCTTTTCCTTGCCGATATCTCTCTTTTGCAAAGAGCTAGGCATTGGAAAATTCAGGGCTATAACGTGTAGATGAAGCACTAATAGGAGGCTTTAAAATTTTCATTCTAGTGTCTTTCGTTTGGGAGAAAAATGCAAAAGTACAATGCTGCTTTTCCTTGCCGATATCTCTCTTTTGCAAAGAGATAGGCATTGGAAAATTCAGGGCTATAACGTGTAGATGAAGCACTAACAGGAGGCTTTAAAATTTTCATTCTAGTGTCTTTCGTTTGGGAGAAAAATGCAAAGGTACAATACAGTTTTTCCTTGCCGATATCTCTCTTTTGCAAAGAGATAGGCATTGGAAAATTCAGGGCTATAACGTGTAGATGAAGCACTAACAGGAGGCTTTAAAATTTTCATTCTAGTGTCTTTCGTTTGGGAGAAAAATGCAAAGGTACAATACAGTTTTTCCTTGCCGATATCTCTCTTTTGCAAAGAGATAGGCATTGGAAAATTCAGGGCTATAACGTGTAGATGAAGCACTAACAGGAGGCTTTAAAATTTTCATTCTAGTGTCTTTCGTTTGGGAGAAAAATGCAAAGGTACAATACAGCTTTTCCTTGCCGATATCTCTCTTTTGCAAAGAGATAGGCATTTGAAAATTCAGGGCTATAACGTGTAGATGAAGCACTAACAGGAGGCTTTAAAATTTTCATTCTAGTGTCCTTCGTTTGGGAGAAAAATGCAAAGGTACAATACAGCTTTTCCTTGCCGATATCTCTCTTTTGCAAAGAGATAGGCATTGGAAAATTCAGGGCTATAACGTGTAGATGAAGCACTAATAGGAGGCTTTAAAATTTTCATTCTAGTGTCCTTCGTTTGGGAGAAACATGCAAAGGTACAATACAGCTTTTCCTTGCCGATATCTCTCTTTTGCAAAGAGATAGGCATTGGAAAATTCAGGGCTATAACGTGTAGATGAAGCACTAACAGGAGGCTTTAAAATTTTCATTCTAGTGTCTTTCGTTTGGGAGAAAAATGCAAAGGTACAATACAGCTTTTCCTTGCCGATATCTCTCTTTTGCAAAGAGCTAGGCATTGGAAAATTCAGGGCTATAACGTGTAGATGAAGCACTAATAGGAGGCTTTAAAATTTTCATTCTAGTGTCTTTCGTTTGGGAGAAAAATGCAAAAGTACAATGCTGCTTTTCCTTGCCAATATCTCTCTTTTGCAAAGAGCTAGGCATTGGAAAATTCAGGGCTATAACGTGTAGATGAAGCACTAACAGGAGGCTTTAAAATTTTCATTCTAGTGTCTTTCGTTTGGGAGAAAAATGCAAAGGTACAATACAGTTTTTCCTTGCCGATATCTCTCTTTTGCAAAGAGATAGGCATTGGAAAATTCAGGGCTATAACGTGTAGATGAAGCACTAACAGGAGGCTTTAAAATTTTCATTCTAGTGTCTTTTGTTTGGGAGAAAAATGCAAAGGTACAATACAGCTTTTCCTTGCCGATATCTCTCTTTTGCAAAGAGATAGGCATTTGAAAATTCAGGGCTATAACGTGTAGATGAAGCACTAACAGGAGGCTTTAAAATTTTCATTCTAGTGTCCTTCGTTTGGGAGAAAAATGCAAAGGTTCAATACAGCTTTTCCTTGCCGATATCTCTCTTTTGCAAAGAGATAGGCATTGGAAAATTCAGGGCTATAACGTGTAGATGAAGCACTAATAGGAGGCTTTTAAATTTTCATTCTAGTGTCCTTCGTTTGGGAGAAACATGCAAAGGTACAATACAGCTTTTCCTTGCCGATATCTCTCTTTTGCAAAGAGATAGGCATTGGAAAATTCAGGGCTATAACGTGTAGATGAAGCACTAACAGGAGGCTTTAAAATTTTCATTCTAGTGTCTTTCGTTTGGGAGAAAAATGCAAAGGTACAATACAGCTTTTCCTTGCCGATATCTCTCTTTTGCAAAGAGCTAGGCATTGGAAAATTCAGGGCTATAACGTGTAGATGAAGCACTAATAGGAGGCTTTAAAATTTTCATTCTAGTGTCTTTCGTTTGGGAGAAAAATGCAAAAGTACAATGCTGCTTTTCCTTGCCGATATCTCTCTTTTGCAAAGAGATAGGCATTGGAAAATTCAGGGCTATAACGTGTAGATGAAGCACTAACAGGAGGCTTTAAAATTTTCATTCTAGTGTCCTTCGTTTGGGAGAAAAATGCAAAGGTACATTACAGCTTTTCCTTGCCAATATCTCTCTTTTGCAAAGAGCTAGGCATTGGAAAATTCAGGGCTATAACGTGTAGATGAAGCACTAACAGGAGGCTTTAAAATTTTCATTCTAGTGTCTTTCGTTTGGGAGAAAAATGCAAAGGTACAATACAGCATTTCCTTGCCGATATCTCTCTTTTGCAAAGAGATAGGCATTGGAAAATTCAGGGCTATTACGTGTAGATGAAGCACTAAAAGGAGGCTTTAAAATTTTCATTCTAGTGTCTTTCGTTTGGGAGAAAAATGTAAAAGTACAATGCCGCTTTTCCTTGCCGATATCTCTCTTTTGCAAAGAGATAGGCATTGGAAAATTCTGGGCTATAACGTGTAGATGAAGCACTAACAGGAGGCTTTAAAATTTTCATTCTAGTGTCTTTCGTTTGGGAGAAAAATGTAAAAGTACAATGCAGCTTTTCCTTGCCGATATCTCTCTTTTGCAAAGAGATAGGCATGAGAAAATTCAGGGCTATAAAGTGTATATGAAGCACTAACAGGAGGCTTTAAAATTTTCATTCTAGTGTCTTTCGTTTGGGAGAAAAATGCAAAGGTACAATACAGCTTTTCCTTGCTGATATCTCTCTTTTGCTAAGAGATAGGCATTGGAAAATTCAGGGCTATAACGTGTAGATGAAGCACTAACAGGAGGCTTTAAAATTTTCATTCTAGTGTCCTTCGTTTGGGAGAAAAATGCAAAGGTACAATACAGCTTTTCCTTGCCGATATCTCTCTTTTGCAAAGAGATAGGCATTGGAAAATTCAGGGCTATAACGTGTAGATGAAGCACTAATAGGAGGCTTTAAAATTTTCATTCTAGTGTCCTTCGTTTGGGAGAAAAATGCAAAGGTACAATACAGCTTTTCCTTGCCGATATCTCTCTTTTGCAAAGAGATAGGCATTGGAAAATTCAGGGCTATAACGTGTAGATGAAGCACTAACAGGAGGCTTTAAAATTTTCATTCTAGTGTCTTTCGTTTGGGAGAAAAATGCAAAGGTACAATACAGCTTTTCCTTGCCGATATCTCTCTTTTGCAAAGAGCTAGGCATTGGAAAATTCAGGGCTATAACGTGTAGATGAAGCACTAACAGGAGGCTTTAAAATTTTCATTCTAGTGTCTTTCGTTTGGGAGAAAAATGCAAAGGTACAATACAGTTTTTCCTTGCCGATATCTCTCTTTTGCAAAGAGATAGGCATTGGAAAATTCAGGGCTATAACGTGTAGATGAAGCACTAACAGGAGGCTTTAAAATTTTCATTCTAGTGTCTTTCGTTTGGGAGAAAAATGCAAAGGTACAATACAGCATTTCCTTGCCGATATCTCTCTTTTGCAAAGAGATAGGCATTGGAAAATTCAGGGCTATTACGTGTAGATGAAGCACTAAAAGGAGGCTTTAAAATTTTCATTCTAGTGTCTTTCGTTTGGGAGAAAAATGTAAAAGTACAATGCAGCTTTTCCTTGCCGATATCTCTCTTTTGCAAAGAGATAGGCATTGGAAAATTCAGGGCTATAACGTGTAGATGAAGCACTAACAGGAGGCTTTAAAAATTTCATTCTAGTGTCTTTCGTTTGGGAGAAAAATGTAAAAGTACAATGCAGCTTTTCCTTGCCGATATCTCTCTTTTGCAAAGAGATAGGCATGAGAAAATTCAGGGCTATAACGTGTATATGAAGCACTAACAGGAGGCTTTAAAATTTTCATTCTAGTGTCTTTCGTTTGGGAGAAAAATGCAAAGGTACAATACAGCTTTTCCTTGCCGATATCTCTCTTTTGCTAAGAGATAGGCATTGGAAAATTCAGGGCTATAACGTGTAGATGAAGCACTAACAGGAGGCTTTAAAATTTTCATTCTAGTGTCCTTCGTTTGGGAGAAAAATGCAAAGGTACAATACAGCTTTTCCTTGCCGATATCTCTCTTTTGCAAAGAGATAGGCATTGGAAAATTCAGGGCTATAACGTGTAGATGAAGCACTAATAGGAGGCTTTAAAATTTTCATTCTAGTGTCCTTCGTTTGGGAGAAAAATGCAAAGGTACAATACAGCTTTTCCTTGCCGATATCTCTCTTTTGCAAAGAGATAGGCATTGGAAAATTCAGGGCTATAACGTGTAGATGAAGCACTAACAGGAGGCTTTAAAATTTTCATTCTAGTGTCTTTCGTTTGGGAGAAAAATGCAAAGGTACAATACAGCTTTTCCTTGCCGATATCTCTCTTTTGCAAAGAGCTAGGCATTGGAAAATTCAGGGCTATAACGTGTAGATGAAGCACTAACAGTAGACTTTAAAATTTTCATTCTAGTGTCTTTCGTTTGGGAGAAAAATGCAAAGGTACAATACAGCTTTTCCTTGCCAATATCTCTCTTTTGCAAAGAGCTAGGCATTGGAAAATTCAGGGCTATAACGTGTAGATGAAGCACTAACAGGAGGCTTTAAAATTTTCATTCTAGTGTCTTTCGTTTGGGAGAAAAATGCAAAGGTACAATACAGTTTTTCCTTGCCGATATCTCTCTTTTGCAAAGAGATAGGCATTGGAAAATTCAGGGCTATAACGTTTAGATGAAGCACTAACAGGATGCTTTAAAATTTTCATTCTAGTGTCTTTCGTTTGGGAGAAAAATGCAAAGGTACAATACAGCTTTTCCTTGCCGATATCTCTCTTTTGCAAAGAGATAGGCATTTGAAAATTCAGGGCTATAACGTGTAGATGAAGCACTAACAGGAGGCTTTAAAATTTTCATTCTAGTGTCCTTCGTTTGGGAGAAAAATGCAAAGGTACATTACAGCTTTTCCTTGCCGATATCTCTCTTTTGCAAAGAGATAGGCATTGGAAAATTCAGGGCTATAACGTGTAGATGAAGCACTAACAGGAGGCTTTAAAATTTTCATTCTAGTGTCTTTCGTTTGGGAGAAAAATGTAAAAGTACAATGCAGCTTTTCCTTGCCGATATCTCTCTTTTGCAAAGAGATAGGCATGAGAAAATTCAGGGCTATAACGTGTATATGAAGCACTAACAGGAGGCTTTAAAATTTTCATTCTAGTGTCTTTCGTTTGGGAGAAAAATGCAAAGGTACAATACAGCTTTTCCTTGCCGATATCTCTCTTTTGCTAAGAGATAGGCATTGGAAAATTCAGGGCTATAACGTGTAGATGAAGCACTAACAGGAGGCTTTAAAATTTTCATTCTAGTGTCCTTCGTTTGGGAGAAAAATGCAAAGGTACAATACAGCTTTTCCTTGCCGATATCTCTCTTTTGCAAAGAGATAGGCATTGGAAAATTCAGGGCTATAACGTGTAGATGAAGCACTAATAGGAGGCTTTAAAATTTTCATTCTAGTGTCCTTCGTTTGGGAGAAAAATGCAAAGGTACAATACAGCTTTTCCTTGCCGATATCTCTCTTTTGCAAAGAGATAGGCATTGGAAAATTCAGGGCTATAACGTGTAGATGAAGCACTAACAGGAGGCTTTAAAATTTTCATTCTAGTGTCTTTCGTTTGGGAGAAAAATGCAAAGGTACAATACAGCTTTTCCTTGCCGATATCTCTCTTTTGCAAAGAGCTAGGCATTGGAAAATTCAGGGCTATAACGTGTAGATGAAGCACTAACAGTAGACTTTAAAATTTTCATTCTAGTGTCTTTCGTTTGGGAGAAAAATGCAAAGGTACAATACAGCTTTTCCTTGCCAATATCTCTCTTTTGCAAAGAGCTAGGCATTGGAAAATTCAGGGCTATAACGTGTAGATGAAGCACTAACAGGAGGCTTTAAAATTTTCATTCTAGTGTCTTTCGTTTGGGAGAAAAATGCAAAGGTACAATACAGTTTTTCCTTGCCGATATCTCTCTTTTGCAAAGAGATAGGCATTGGAAAATTCAGGGCTATAACGTTTAGATGAAGCACTAACAGGAGGCTTTAAAATTTTCATTCTAGTGTCTTTCGTTTGGGAGAAAAATGCAAAGGTACAATACAGCTTTTCCTTGCCGATATCTCTCTTTTGCAAAGAGATAGGCATTTGAAAATTCAGGGCTATAACGTGTAGATGAAGCACTAACAGGAGGCTTTAAAATTTTCATTCTAGTGTCCTTCGTTTGGGAGAAAAATGCAAAGGTACATTACAGCTTTTCCTTGCCGATATCTCTCTTTTGCAAAGAGATAGGCATTGGAAAATTCAGGGCTATAACGTGTAGATGAAGCACTAACAGGAGGCTTTAAAATTTTCATACTAGTGTCTTTCGTTTGGGAGAAAAATGCAAAGGTACAATACAGCTTTTCCTTGCCAATATCTCTCTTTTGCAAAGAGCTAGGCATTGGAAAATTCATGGCTATAACGTGTAGATGAAGCACTAACAGGAGGCTTTAAAATTTTCATTCTAGTGTCTTTCGTTTGGGAGAAAAATGCAAAGGTACAATACAGCATTTCCTTGCCGATATCTCTCTTTTGCAAAAAGATAGGCATTGGAAAATTCAGGGCTATTACGTGTAGATGAAGCACTAAAAGGAGGCTTTAAAATTTTAATTCTAGTGTCTTTCGTTTGGGAGAAAAATGTAAAAGTACAATGCAGCTTTTCCTTGCCGATATCTCTCTTTTGCAAAGAGATAGGCATTGGAAAATTCAGGGCTATAACGTGTAGATGAAGCACTAACAGGAGGCTTTAAAATTTTCATTCTAGTGTCTTTCGTTTGGGAGAAAAATGCAAAGGTACAATACAGTTTTTCCTTGCCGATATCTCTCTTTTGCAAAGAGATAGGCATTGGAAAATTCAGGGCTATAACGTGTAGATGAAGCACTAATAGGAGGCTTTAAAATTTTCATTCTAGTGTCCTTCGTTTGGGAGAAAAATGCAAAGGTACAATACAGCTTTTCCTTGCCGATATCTCTCTTTTGCAAAAAGATAGGCATTGGAAAATTCAGGGCTATAACGTGTAGATGAAGCACTAACAGGAGGCTTTAAAATTTTCATTCTAGTGTCTTTCGTTTGGGAGAAAAATGCAAAGGTACAATACAGCTTTTCCTTGCCGATATCTCTCTTTTGCAAAGAGATAGGCATTGGAAAATTCAGGGCTATAACGTGTAGATGAAGCACTAACAGGAGGCTTTAAAATTTTCATTCTAGTGTCTTTCGTTTGGGAGAAAAATGCAAAGGTACAATACAGCATTTCCTTGCCGATATCTCTCTTTTGCAAAGAGATAGGCATGAGAAAATTCAGGGCTATAACGTGTATATGAAGCACTAACAGGAGGCTTTAAAATTTTCATTCTAGTGTCTTTCGTTTGGGAGAAAAATGCAAAGGTACAATACAGCTTTTCCTTGCCGATATCTCTCTTTTGCTAAGAGAGGCATTGGAAAATGCAGGGCTATAACGTGTAGATGAAGCACTAACAGGAGGCTTTAAAATTTTCATTCTAGTGTCCTTCGTTTGGGAGAAAAATGCAAAGGTACAATACAGCTTTTCCTTGCCGATATCTCTCTTTTGCAAAGAGATAGGCATTGGAAAATTCAGGGCTATAACGTGTAGATGAAGCACTAATAGGAGGCTTTAAAATTTTCATTCTAGTGTCCTTCGTTTGGGAGAAAAATGCAAAGGTACAATACAGCTTTTCCTTGCCGATATCTCTCTTTTGCAAAGAGATAGGCATTGGAAAATTCAGGGCTATAACGTGTAGATGAAGCACTAACAGGAGGCTTTAAAATTTTCATTCTAGTGTCTTTCGTTTGGGAGAAAAATGCAAAGGTACAATACAGCTTTTCCTTGCCGATATCTCTCTTTTGCAAAGAGCTAGGCATTGGAAAATTCAGGGCTATAACGTGTAGATGAAGCACTAACAGTAGACTTTAAAATTTTCATTCTAGTGTCTTTCGTTTGGGAGAAAAATGCAAAGGTACAATACAGCTTTTCCTTGCCAATATCTCTCTTTTGCAAAGAGCTAGGCATTGGAAAATTCAGGGCTATAACGTGTAGATGAAGCACTAACAGGAGGCTTTAAAATTTTCATTCTAGTGTCTTTCGTTTGGGAGAAAAATGCAAAGGTACAATACAGTTTTTCCTTGCCGATATCTCTCTTTTGCAAAGAGATAGGCATTGGAAAATTCAGGGCTATAACGTTTAGATGAAGCACTAACAGGAGGCTTTAAAATTTTCATTCTAGTGTCTTTCGTTTGGGAGAAAAATGCAAAGGTACAATACAGCTTTTCCTTGCCGATATCTCTCTTTTGCACAGAGATAGGCATTTGAAAATTCAGGGCTATAACGTGTAGATGAAGCACTAACAGGAGGCTTTAAAATTTTCATTCTAGTGTCCTTCGTTTGGGAGAAAAATGCAAAGGTACATTACAGCTTTTCCTTGCCGATATCTCTCTTTTGCAAAGAGATAGGCATTGGAAAATTCAGGGCTATAACGTGTAGATGAAGCACTAACAGGAGGCTTTAAAATTTTCATTCTAGTGTCTTTCGTTTGGGAGAAAAATGCAAAGGTACAATACAGCTTTTCCTTGCCAATATCTCTCTTTTGCAAAGAGCTAGGCATTGGAAAATTCAGGGCTATAACGTGTAGATGAAGCACTAACAGGAGGCTTTAAAATTTTCATTCTAGTGTCTTTCGTTTGGGAGAAAAATGCAAAGGTACAACACAGCATTTCCTTGCCGATATCTCTCTTTTGCAAAGAGATAGGCATTGGAAAATTCAGGGCTATTACGTGTAGATGAAGCACTAAAAGGAGGCTTTAAAATTTTCATTCTAGTGTCTTTCGTTTGGGAGAAAAATGTAAAAGTACAATGCAGCTTTTCCTTGCCGATATCTCTCTTTTGCAAAGAGATAGGCATTGGAAAATTCAGGGCTATAACGTGTAGATGAAGCACTAACAGGAGGCTTTAACATTTTCATTCTAGTGTCTTTCGTTTGGGAGAAAAATGCAAAGGTACAATACAGTTTTTCCTTGCCGATATCTCTCTTTTGCAAAGAGATAGGCATTGGAAAATTCAGGGCTATAACGTGTAGATGAAGCACTAATAGGAGGCTTTAAAATTTTCATTCTAGTGTCCTTCGTTTGGGAGAAAAATGCAAAGGTACAATACAGCTTTTCCTTGCCGATATCTCTCTTTTGCAAAAAGATAGGCATTGGAAAATTCAGGGCTATAACGTGTAGATGAAGCACTAACAGGAGGCTTTAAAATTTTCATTCTAGTGTCTTTCGTTTGGGAGAAAAATGCAAAGGTACAATACAGCTTTTCCTTGCCGATATCTCTCTTTTGCAAAGAGATAGGCATTGGAAAATTCAGGGCTATAACGTGTAGATGAAGCACTAACAGGAGGCTTTAAAATTTTCATTCTAGTGTCTTTCGTTTGGGAGAAAAATGCAAAGGTACAATACAGCTTTTCCTTGCCGATATCTCTCTTTTGCAAAGAGATAGGCATTGGAAAATTCAGGGCTATAACGTGTAGATGAAGCACTAACAGGAGGCTTTAAAATTTTCATTCTAGTGTCTTTCGTTTGGGAGAAAAATGCAAAAGTACAATGCTGCTTTTCCTTGCCGATATCTCTCTTTTGCAAAGAGATAGGCATTGGAAAATGCAGGGCTATAACATGTAGATGAAGCACTAACAGGAGGCTTTAAAATTTTCATTCTAGTGTCTTTCGTTTGGGAGAAAAATGCAAAAGTACAATGCTGCTTTTCCTTGCCGATATCTCTCTTTTGCAAAGAGATAGGCATTGGAAAATGCAGGGCTATAACGTGCAGATGAAGCACTAACAGGAGGCTTTAAAATTTTCATTCTAGTGTCTTTCGTTTGGGAGAAAAATGCAAAGGTACAATACAGCTTTTCCTTGCCAATATCTCTCTTTTGCAAAGAGCTAGGCATTGGAAAATGCAGGGCTATAACGTGTAGATGAAGCACTAACAGGAGGCTTTACAATTTTCATTCTAGTGTCTTTCGTTTGGGAGAAAAATGCAAAGGTACAATGCTGCTTTTCCTTGCCGATATCTCTCTTTTGCAAAGAGATAGGCATTGGAAAATGCAGGGCTATAACGTGTAGATGAAGCACTAACAGGAGGCTTTTAAATTTTCATTCTAGTGTCCTTCGTTTGGGAGAAAAATGCAAAGGTACAATACAGTTTTTCCTTGCCGATATCTCTCTTTTGAAAAGAGATAGGCATTGGAAAATTCAGGGCTATAACGTGTAGATGAAGCACTAACAGGAGGCTTTAAAATTTTCATTCTAGTGTCTTTCGTTTGGGAGAAAAATGCAAAGGTACAATACAGCTTTTCCTTGCCAATATCTCTCTTTTGCAAAGAGCTAGGCATTGGAAAATTCAGGGCTATAACGTGTAGATGAAGCACTAACAGGAGGCTTTAAAATTTTCATTCTAGTGTCTTTCGTTTGGGAGAAAAATGCAAAAGTACAATGCAGCTTTTCCTTGCCGATATCTCTCTTTTGCAAAGAGATAGGCATTGGAAAATGCAGGGCTATAACGTGTAGATGAAGCACTAACAGTAGGCTTTAAAAATTTCATTCTAGTGTCTTTCGTTTGGGAGAAAAATGCAAAGGTACAATACAGCTTTTCCTTGCCGATATCTCTCTTTTGCAAAGAGATAGGCATTGGAAAATTCAGGGCTATAACGAGTAGATGAAGCACTAACAGGAGGCTTTAAAATTTTCATTCTAGTGTCTTTCGTTTGGGAGAAAAATGCAAAGGTACAATACAGTTTTTCCTTGCCGATATCTCTCTTTTGCAAAGAGATAGGCATTGGAAAATTCAGGGCTATAACGTGTAGATGAAGCACTAATAGGAGGCTTTAAAATTTTCATTCTAGTGTCCTTCGTTTGGGAGAAAAATGCAAAGGTACAATACAGCTTTTCCTTGCCGATATCTCTCTTTTGCAAAGAGATTGGCATTGGAAAATTCAGGGCTATAACGTGTAGATGAAGCACTAACAGGAGGCTTTAAAATTTTCATTCTAGTGTCTTTCGTTTGGGAGAAAAATGCAAAGGTACAATACAGCTTTTCCTTGCCGATATCTCTCTTTTGCAAAGAGATAGGCATTGGAAAATT
Source organism: Pseudophryne corroboree (assembly GCF_028390025.1). NCBI lineage: Eukaryota > Metazoa > Chordata > Amphibia > Anura > Myobatrachidae > Pseudophryne > Pseudophryne corroboree. Next base: position 944,331 of record NW_026968868.1, on the reverse strand, counting down.
CAGGGCTATAACGTGTAGATGAAGCACTAACAGGAGGCTTTAAAAATTTCATTCTAGTGTCTTTCGTTTGGGAGAAAAATGCAAAGGTACAATACAGCTTTTCCTTGCCGATATCTCTCTTTTGCAAAGAGATAGGCATTGGAAAATTCAGGGCCATAACGTGTAGATGAAGCACTAACAGGAGGCTTTAAAATTTTCATTCTAGTGTCTTTCGTTTGGGAGAAAAATGCAAAGGTACAATACAGCTTTTCCTTGCCAATATCTCTCTGTTGCAAAGAGCTAGGCATTGGAAAATTCAGGGCTATAACGTGTAGATGAAGCACTAACAGGAGGCTTTAAAATTTTCATTCTAGTGTCTTTCGTTTGGGAGAAAAATGCAAAGGTACAATACAGCATTTCCTTGCCGATATCTCTCTTTTGCAAAGAGATAGGCATTGGAAAATTCAGGGCTATTACGTGTAGATGAAGCACTAAAAGGAGGCTTTAAAATTTTCATTCTAGTGTCTTTCGTTTGGGAGAAAAATGTAAAAGTACAATGCAGCTTTTCCTTGCCGATATCTCTCTTTTGCAAAGAGATAGGCATTGGAAAATTCAGGGCTATAACGTGTAGATGAAGCACTAACAGGAGGCTTTAAAATTTTCATTCTAGTGTCTTTCGTTTGGGAGAAAAATGTAAAAGTACAATGCAGCTTTTCCTTGCCGATATCTCTCTTTTGCAAAGAGATAGGCATTGGAAAATTCAGGGCTATAACGTGTATATGAAGCACTAACAGGAGGCTTTAAAATTTTCATTCTAGTGTCTTTCGTTTGGGAGAAAAATGCAAAGGTACAATACAGCTTTTCCTTGCCGATATCTCTCTTTTGCTAAGAGATAGGCATTGGAAAATTCAGGGCTATAACGTGTAGATGAAGCACTAACAGGAGGCTTTAAAATTTTCATTCTAGTGTCCTTCGTTTGGGAGAAAAATGCAAAGGTACAATATAGCTTTTCCTTGCCGATATCTCTCTTTTGCAAAGAGATAGGCATTGGAAAATTCAGGGCTATAACGTGTAGATGAAGCACTAATAGGAGGCTTTAAAATTTTCATTCTAGTGTCCTTCGTTTGGGAGAAAAATGCAAAGGTACAATACAGCTTTTCCTTGCCGATATCTCTCTTTTGCAAAGAGATAGGCATTGGAAAATTCAGGGCTATAACGTGTAGATGAAGCACTAACAGGAGGCTTTAAAATTTTCATTCTAGTGTCTTTCGTTTGGGAGAAAAATGCAAAGGTACAATACAGCTTTTCCTTGCCGATATCTCTCTTTTGCAAAGAGCTAGGCATTGGAAAATTCAGGGCTATAACGTGTAGATGAAGCACTAACAGTAGACTTTAAAATTTTCATTCTAGTGTCTTTCGTTTGGGAGAAAAATGCAAAGGTACAATACAGCTTTTCCTTGCCAATATCTCTCTTTTGCAAAGAGCTAGGCATTGGAAAATTTAGGGCTATAACGTGTAGATGAAGCACTAACAGGAGGCTTTAAAATTTTCATTCTAGTGTCTTTCGTTTGGGAGAAAAATGCAAAGGTACAATACAGTTTTTCCTTGCCGATATCTCTCTTTTGCAAAGAGATAGGCATTGGAAAATTCAGGGCTATAACGTGTAGATGAAGCACTAACAGGAGGCTTTAAAATTTTCATTCTAGTGTCTTTCGTTTGGGAGAAAAATGCAAAAGTACAATGCTGCTTTTCCTTGCCGATATCTCTCTTTTGCAAAGAGATAGGCATTGGAAAATGCAGGGCTATAACGTGTATATGAAGCACTAACAGGAGGCTTTAAAATTTTCATTCTAGTGTCTTTCGTTTGGGAGAAAAATGCAAAGGTACAATACAGCTTTTCCTTGCCGATATCTCTCTTTTGCAAAGAGATAGGCATTGGAAAATTCAGGGGTATTACGTGTAGATGAAGCACTAAAAGGAGGCTTTAAAATTTTCATTCTAGTGTCTTTCGTTTGGGAGAAAAATGTAAAAGTACAATGCAGCTTTTCCTTGCCGATATCTCTCTTTTGCAAAGAGATAGGCATTGGAAAATTCAGGGCTATAACGTGTAGATGAAGCACTAACAGGAGGCTTTAAAATTTTCATTCTAGTGTCTTTCGTTTGGGAGAAAAATGCAAAGGTACAATACAGCATTTCCTTGCCGATATCTCTCTTTTGCAAAGAGATAGGCATTGGAAAATTCAGGGGTATTACGTGTAGATGAAGCACTAAAAGGAGGCTTTAAAATTTTCATTCTAGTGTCTTTCGTTTGGGAGAAAAATGTAAAAGTACAATGCAGCTTTTCCTTGCCGATATCTCTCTTTTGCAAAGAGATAGGCATTGGAAAATTCAGGGCTATAACGTGTAGATGAAGCACTAACAGGAGGCTTTAAAATTTTCATTCTAGTGTCTTTCGTTTGGGAGAAAAATGTAAAAGTACAATGCAGCTTTTCCTTGCCGATATCTCTCTTTTGCAAAGAGATAGGCATTGGAAAATTCAGGGCTATAACGTGTATATGAAGCACTAACAGGAGGCTTTAAAATTTTTCATTCTAGTGTCTTTCGTTTGGGAGAAAAATGCAAAGGTACAATACAGCTTTTCCTTGCCGATATCTCTCTTTTGCAAAGAGATAGGCATTGGAAAATTCAGGGCTATAACGTGTAGATGAAGCACTAACAGGAGGCTTTAAAATTTTCATTCTAGTGTCTTTCGTTTGGGAGAAAAATGCAAAGGTACAATACAGCTTTTCCTTGCCGATATCTCTCTTTTGCAAAGAGCTAGGCATTTGAAAATTCAGGGCTATAACGTGTAGATGAAGCACTAACAGTAGACTTTAAAATTTTCATTCTAGTGTCTTTCGTTTGGGAGAAAAATGCAAAGGTACAATACAGCTTTTCCTTGCCGATATCTCTCTTTTGCTAAGAGATAGGCATTGGAAAATTCAGGGCTATAACGTGTAGATGAAGCACTAACAGGAGGCTTTAAAATTTTCATTCTAGTGTCTTTCGTTTGGGAGAAAAATGCAAAGGTACAATACAGCATTTCCTTGCCGATATCTCTCTTTTGCAAAGAGATAGGCATTGGAAAATTCAGGGCTATTACGTGTAGATGAAGCACTAAAAGGATGCTTTAAAATTTTCATTCTAGTGTCTTTCGTTTGGGAGAAAAATGCAAAGGTACAATACAGCTTTTCCTTGCCAATATCTCTCTTTTGCAAAGAGCTAGGCATTGGAAAATTCAGGGCTATAACGTGTAGATTAAGCACTAACAGGAGGCTTTAACATTTTCATTCTAGTGTCTTTCGTTTGGGAGAAAAATGCAAAGGTACAATACAGTTTTTCCTTGCCGATATCTCTCTTTTGCAAAGAGATAGGCATTGGAAAATTCAGGGCTATAACGTGTAGATGAAGCACTAACAGGAGGCTTTAAAATTTTCATTCTAGTGTCTTTCGTTTGGGAGAAAAATGCAAAGGTACAATACAGCTTTTCCTTGCCGATATCTCTCTTTTGCAAAGAGATAGGCATTTGAAATTTCAGGGCTATAACGTGTAGATGAAGCACTAACAGAAGGCTTTAAAATTTTCATTCTAGTGTCCTTCGTTTGGGAGAAAAATGCAAAGGTACAATACAGCTTTTCCTTGCCGATATCTCTCTTTTGCAAAGAGATAGGCATTGGAAAATTCAGGGCTATAACGTGTAGATGAAGCACTAATAGGAGGCTTTAAAATTTTCATTCTAGTGTCCTTCGTTTGGGAGAAACATGCAAAGGTACAATACAGCTTTTCCTTGCCGATATCTCTCTTTTGCAAAGAGCTAGGCATTGGAAAATTCAGGGCTATAACGTGTAGATGAAGCACTAATAGGAGGCTTTAAAATTTTCATTCTAGTGTCTTTCGTTTGGGAGAAAAATGCAAAAGTACAATGCTGCTTTTCCTTGCCGATATCTCTCTTTTGCAAAGAGATAGGCATTGGAAAATTCAGGGCTATAACGTGTAGATGAAGCACTAACAGGAGGCTTTAAAATTTTCATTCTAGTGTCTTTCGTTTGGGAGAAAAATGCAAAGGTACAATACAGCTTTTCCTTGCCGATATCTCTCTTTTGCAAAGAGCTAGGCATTGGAAAATTCAGGGCTATAACGTGTAGATGAAGCACTAACAGTAGACTTTAAAATTTTCATTCTAGTGTCTTTCGTTTGGGAGAAAAATGCAAAGGTACAATACAGCTTTTCCTTGCCAATATCTCTCTTTTGCAAAGAGCTAGGCATTGGAAAATTTAGGGCTATAACGTGTAGATGAAGCACTAACAGGAGGCTTTAAAATTTTCATTCTAGTGTCTTTCGTTTGGGAGAAAAATGCAAAGGTACAATACAGTTTTTCCTTGCCGATATCTCTCTTTTGCAAAGAGATAGGCATTGGAAAATTCAGGGCTATAACGTGTAGATGAAGCACTAACAGGAGGCTTTAAAATTTTCATTCTAGTGTCTTTCGTTTGGGAGAAAAATGCAAAAGTACAATGCTGCTTTTCCTTGCCGATATCTCTCTTTTGCAAAGAGATAGGCATTGGAAAATGCAGGGCTATAACGTGTATATGAAGCACTAACAGGAGGCTTTAAAATTTTCATTCTAGTGTCTTTCGTTTGGGAGAAAAATGCAAAGGTACAATACAGCTTTTCCTTGCCGATATCTCTCTTTTGCAAAGAGATAGGCATTGGAAAATTCAGGGGTATTACGTGTAGATGAAGCACTAAAAGGAGGCTTTAAAATTTTCATTCTAGTGTCTTTCGTTTGGGAGAAAAATGTAAAAGTACAATGCAGCTTTTCCTTGCCGATATCTCTCTTTTGCAAAGAGATAGGCATTGGAAAATTCAGGGCTATAACGTGTAGATGAAGCACTAACAGGAGGCTTTAAAATTTTCATTCTAGTGTCTTTCGTTTGGGAGAAAAATGCAAAGGTACAATACAGCATTTCCTTGCCGATATCTCTCTTTTGCAAAGAGATAGGCATTGGAAAATTCAGGGGTATTACGTGTAGATGAAGCACTAAAAGGAGGCTTTAAAATTTTCATTCTAGTGTCTTTCGTTTGGGAGAAAAATGTAAAAGTACAATGCAGCTTTTCCTTGCCGATATCTCTCTTTTGCAAAGAGATAGGCATTGGAAAATTCAGGGCTATAACGTGTAGATGAAGCACTAACAGGAGGCTTTAAAATTTTCATTCTAGTGTCTTTCGTTTGGGAGAAAAATGTAAAAGTACAATGCAGCTTTTCCTTGCCGATATCTCTCTTTTGCAAAGAGATAGGCATTGGAAAATTCAGGGCTATAACGTGTATATGAAGCACTAACAGGAGGCTTTAAAATTTTTCATTCTAGTGTCTTTCGTTTGGGAGAAAAATGCAAAGGTACAATACAGCTTTTCCTTGCCGATATCTCTCTTTTGCAAAGAGATAGGCATTGGAAAATTCAGGGCTATAACGTGTAGATGAAGCACTAACAGGAGGCTTTAAAATTTTCATTCTAGTGTCTTTCGTTTGGGAGAAAAATGCAAAGGTACAATACAGCTTTTCCTTGCCGATATCTCTCTTTTGCAAAGAGCTAGGCATTTGAAAATTCAGGGCTATAACGTGTAGATGAAGCACTAACAGTAGACTTTAAAATTTTCATTCTAGTGTCTTTCGTTTGGGAGAAAAATGCAAAGGTACAATACAGCTTTTCCTTGCCGATATCTCTCTTTTGCTAAGAGATAGGCATTGGAAAATTCAGGGCTATAACGTGTAGATGAAGCACTAACAGGAGGCTTTAAAATTTTCATTCTAGTGTCTTTCGTTTGGGAGAAAAATGCAAAGGTACAATACAGCATTTCCTTGCCGATATCTCTCTTTTGCAAAGAGATAGGCATTGGAAAATTCAGGGCTATTACGTGTAGATGAAGCACTAAAAGGATGCTTTAAAATTTTCATTCTAGTGTCTTTCGTTTGGGAGAAAAATGCAAAGGTACAATACAGCTTTTCCTTGCCAATATCTCTCTTTTGCAAAGAGCTAGGCATTGGAAAATTCAGGGCTATAACGTGTAGATTAAGCACTAACAGGAGGCTTTAAAATTTTCATTCTAGTGTCTTTCGTTTGGGAGAAAAATGCAAAGGTACAATACAGTTTTTCCTTGCCGATATCTCTCTTTTGCAAAGAGATAGGCATTGGAAAATTCAGGGCTATAACGTGTAGATGAAGCACTAACAGGAGGCTTTAAAATTTTCATTCTAGTGTCTTTCGTTTGGGAGAAAAATGCAAAGGTACAATACAGCTTTTCCTTGCCGATATCTCTCTTTTGCAAAGAGATAGGCATTTGAAAATTCAGGGCTATAACGTGTAGATGAAGCACTAACAGAAGGCTTTAAAATTTTCATTCTAGTGTCCTTCGTTTGGGAGAAAAATGCAAAGGTACAATACAGCTTTTCCTTGCCGATATCTCTCTTTTGCAAAGAGATAGGCATTGGAAAATTCAGGGCTATAACGTGTAGATGAAGCACTAATAGGAGGCTTTAAAATTTTCATTCTAGTGTCCTTCGTTTGGGAGAAACATGCAAAGGTACAATACAGCTTTTCCTTGCCGATATCTCTCTTTTGCAAAGAGCTAGGCATTGGAAAATTCAGGGCTATAACGTGTAGATGAAGCACTAATAGGAGGCTTTAAAATTTTCATTCTAGTGTCTTTCGTTTGGGAGAAAAATGCAAAAGTACAATGCTGCTTTTCCTTGCCGATATCTCTCTTTTGCAAAGAGATAGGCATTGGAAAATTCAGGGCTATAACGTGTAGATGAAGCACTAACAGGAGGCTTTAAAATTTTCATTCTAGTGTCTTTCGTTTGGGAGAAAAATGCAAAGGTACAATACAGCTTTTCCTTGCCGATATCTCTCTTTTGCAAAGAGATAGGCATTTGAAAATTCAGGGCTATAACGTGTAGATGAAGCACTAACAGAAGGCTTTAAAATTTTCATTCTAGTGTCCTTCGTTTGGGAGAAAAATGCAAAGGTACAATACAGCTTTTCCTTGCCGATATCTCTCTTTTGCAAAGAGATAGGCTTTGGAAAATTCAGGGCTATAACGTGTAGATGAAGCACTAATAGGAGGCTTTAAAATTTTCATTCTAGTGTCTTTCGTTTGGGAGAAAAATGCAAAAGTACAATGCTGCTTTTCCTTGCCGATATCTCTCTTTTGCAAAGAGATAGGCATTGGAAAATTCAGGGCTATAACGTGTAGATGAAGCACTAACAGGAGGCTTTAAAATTTTCATTCTAGTGTCCTTCGTTTGGGAGAAAAATGCAAAGGTACAATACAGCTTTTCCTTGCCAATATCTCTCTTTTGCAAAGAGCTAGGCATTGGAAAATTCAGGGCTATAACGTGTAGATGAAGCACTAACAGGAGGCTTTAAAATTTTCATTCTAGTGTCTTTCGTTTGGGAGAAAAATGCAAAGGTACAATACAGCTTTTCCTTGCCGATATCTCTCTTTTGCAAAGAGATAGGCATTTGAAAATTCAGGGCTATAACGTGTAGATGAAGCACTAACAGAAGGCTTTAAAATTTTCATTCTAGTGTCCTTCGTTTGGGAGAAAAATGCAAAGGTACAATACAGCTTTTCCTTGCCGATATCTCTCTTTTGCAAAGAGATAGGCATTGGAAAATTCAGGGCTATAACGTGTAGATGAAGCACTAATAGGAGGCTTTAAAATTTTCATTCTAGTGTCCTTCGTTTGGGAGAAACATGCAAAGGTACAATACAGCTTTTCCTTGCCGATATCTCTCTTTTGCAAAGAGATAGGCATTGGAAAATTCAGGGCTATAACGTGTAGATGAAGCACTAACAGGAGGCTTTAAAATTTTCATTCTAGTGTCTTTCGTTTGGGAGAAAAATGCAAAGGTACAATACAGCTTTTCCTTGCCAATATCTCTCTTTTGCAAAGAGCTAGGCATTGGAAAATTCAGGGCTATAACGTGTAGATGAAGCACTAACAGGAGGCTTTAAAATTTTCATTCTAGTGTCTTTCGTTTGGGAGAAAAATGCAAAGGTACAATACAGAATTTCCTTGCCGATATCTCTCTTTTGCAAAGAGATAGGCTTTGGAAAATTCAGGGCTATTACGTGTAGATGAAGCACTAAAAGGAGGCTTTAAAATTTTAATTCTAGTGTCTTTCGTTTGGGAGAAAAATGTAAAAGTACAATGCAGCTTTTCCTTGCCGATATCTCTCTTTTGCAAAGAGATAGGCATTGGAAAATTCAGGGCTATAACGTGTAGATGAAGCACTAACAGGAGGCTTTAAAATTTTCATTCTAGTGTCTTTCGTTTGGGAGAAAAATGTAAAAGTACAATGCAGCATTTCCTTGCCGATATCTCTCTTTTGCAAAGAGATAGGCATGAGAAAATTCAGGGCTATAACGTGTATATGAAGCACTAACAGGAGGCTTTAAAATTTTCATTCTAGTGTCTTTCGTTTGGGAGAAAAATGCAAAGGTACAATACAGCTTTTCCTTGCCGATATCTCTCTTTTGCTAAGAGATAGGCATTGGAAAATTCAGGGCTATAACGTGTAGATGAAGCACTAACAGGAGGCTTTAAAATTTTCATTCTAGTGTCCTTCGTTTGGGAGAAAAATGCAAAGGTACAATACAGCTTTTCCTTGCCGATATCTCTCTTTTGCAAAGAGATAGGCATTGGAAAATTCAGGGCTATAACGTGTAGATGAAGCACTAATAGGAGGCTTTAAAATTTTCATTCTAGTGTCCTTCGTTTGGGAGAAAAATGCAAAGGTACAATACAGCTTTTCCTTGCCGATATCTCTCTTTTGCAAAGAGATAGGCATTGGAAAATTCAGGGCTATAACGTGTAGATGAAGCACTAACAGGAGGCTTTAAAATTTTCATTCTAGTGTCTTTCGTTTGGGAGAAAAATGCAAAGGTACAATACAGCTTTTCCTTGCCGATATCTCTCTTTTGCAAAGAGCTAGGCATTTGAAAATTCAGGGCTATAACGTGTAGATGAAGCACTAACAGTAGACTTTAAAATTTTCATTCTAGTGTCTTTCGTTTGGGAGAAAAATGCAAAGGTACAATACAGCTTTTCCTTGCCGATATCTCTCTTTTGCTAAGAGATAGGCATTGGAAAATTCAGGGCTATAACGTGTAGATGAAGCACTAACAGGAGGCTTTAAAATTTTCATTCTAGTGTCTTTCGTTTGGGAGAAAAATGCAAAGGTACAATACAGCATTTCCTTGCCGATATCTCTCTTTTGCAAAGAGATAGGCATTGGAAAATTCAGGGCTATTACGTGTAGATGAAGCACTAAAAGGATGCTTTAAAATTTTCATTCTAGTGTCTTTCGTTTGGGAGAAAAATGCAAAGGTACAATACAGCTTTTCCTTGCCAATATCTCTCTTTTGCAAAGAGCTAGGCATTGGAAAATTCAGGGCTATAACGTGTAGATTAAGCACTAACAGGAGGCTTTAAAATTTTCATTCTAGTGTCTTTCGTTTGGGAGAAAAATGCAAAGGTACAATACAGTTTTTCCTTGCCGATATCTCTCTTTTGCAAAGAGATAGGCATTGGAAAATTCAGGGCTATAACGTGTAGATGAAGCACTAACAGGAGGCTTTAAAATTTTCATTCTAGTGTCTTTCGTTTGGGAGAAAAATGCAAAGGTACAATACAGCTTTTCCTTGCCGATATCTCTCTTTTGCAAAGAGATAGGCATTTGAAAATTCAGGGCTATAACGTGTAGATGAAGCACTAACAGAAGGCTTTAAAATTTTCATTCTAGTGTCCTTCGTTTGGGAGAAAAATGCAAAGGTACAATACAGCTTTTCCTTGCCGATATCTCTCTTTTGCAAAGAGATAGGCATTGGAAAATTCAGGGCTATAACGTGTAGATGAAGCACTAATAGGAGGCTTTAAAATTTTCATTCTAGTGTCCTTCGTTTGGGAGAAACATGCAAAGGTACAATACAGCTTTTCCTTGCCGATATCTCTCTTTTGCAAAGAGCTAGGCATTGGAAAATTCAGGGCTATAACGTGTAGATGAAGCACTAATAGGAGGCTTTAAAATTTTCATTCTAGTGTCTTTCGTTTGGGAGAAAAATGCAAAAGTACAATGCTGCTTTTCCTTGCCGATATCTCTCTTTTGCAAAGAGATAGGCATTGGAAAATTCAGGGCTATAACGTGTAGATGAAGCACTAACAGGAGGCTTTAAAATTTTCATTCTAGTGTCTTTCGTTTGGGAGAAAAATGCAAAGGTACAATACAGCTTTTCCTTGCCGATATCTCTCTTTTGCAAAGAGATAGGCATTTGAAAATTCAGGGCTATAACGTGTAGATGAAGCACTAACAGAAGGCTTTAAAATTTTCATTCTAGTGTCCTTCGTTTGGGAGAAAAATGCAAAGGTACAATACAGCTTTTCCTTGCCGATATCTCTCTTTTGCAAAGAGATAGGCTTTGGAAAATTCAGGGCTATAACGTGTAGATGAAGCACTAATAGGAGGCTTTAAAATTTTCATTCTAGTGTCTTTCGTTTGGGAGAAAAATGCAAAAGTACAATGCTGCTTTTCCTTGCCGATATCTCTCTTTTGCAAAGAGATAGGCATTGGAAAATTCAGGGCTATAACGTGTAGATGAAGCACTAACAGGAGGCTTTAAAATTTTCATTCTAGTGTCCTTCGTTTGGGAGAAAAATGCAAAGGTACAATACAGCTTTTCCTTGCCAATATCTCTCTTTTGCAAAGAGCTAGGCATTGGAAAATTCAGGGCTATAACGTGTAGATGAAGCACTAACAGGAGGCTTTAAAATTTTCATTCTAGTGTCTTTCGTTTGGGAGAAAAATGCAAAGGTACAATACAGCTTTTCCTTGCCGATATCTCTCTTTTGCAAAGAGATAGGCATTTGAAAATTCAGGGCTATAACGTGTAGATGAAGCACTAACAGAAGGCTTTAAAATTTTCATTCTAGTGTCCTTCGTTTGGGAGAAAAATGCAAAGGTACAATACAGCTTTTCCTTGCCGATATCTCTCTTTTGCAAAGAGATAGGCATTGGAAAATTCAGGGCTATAACGTGTAGATGAAGCACTAATAGGAGGCTTTAAAATTTTCATTCTAGTGTCCTTCGTTTGGGAGAAACATGCAAAGGTACAATACAGCTTTTCCTTGCCGATATCTCTCTTTTGCAAAGAGATAGGCATTGGAAAATTCAGGGCTATAACGTGTAGATGAAGCACTAACAGGAGGCTTTAAAATTTTCATTCTAGTGTCTTTCGTTTGGGAGAAAAATGCAAAGGTACAATACAGCTTTTCCTTGCCAATATCTCTCTTTTGCAAAGAGCTAGGCATTGGAAAATTCAGGGCTATAACGTGTAGATGAAGCACTAACAGGAGGCTTTAAAATTTTCATTCTAGTGTCTTTCGTTTGGGAGAAAAATGCAAAGGTACAATACAGAATTTCCTTGCCGATATCTCTCTTTTGCAAAGAGATAGGCTTTGGAAAATTCAGGGCTATTACGTGTAGATGAAGCACTAAAAGGAGGCTTTAAAATTTTAATTCTAGTGTCTTTCGTTTGGGAGAAAAATGTAAAAGTACAATGCAGCTTTTCCTTGCCGATATCTCTCTTTTGCAAAGAGATAGGCATTGGAAAATTCAGGGCTATAACGTGTAGATGAAGCACTAACAGGAGGCTTTAAAATTTTCATTCTAGTGTCTTTCGTTTGGGAGAAAAATGTAAAAGTACAATGCAGCATTTCCTTGCCGATATCTCTCTTTTGCAAAGAGATAGGCATGAGAAAATTCAGGGCTATAACGTGTATATGAAGCACTAACAGGAGGCTTTAAAATTTTCATTCTAGTGTCTTTCGTTTGGGAGAAAAATGCAAAGGTACAATACAGCTTTTCCTTGCCGATATCTCTCTTTTGCTAAGAGATAGGCATTGGAAAATTCAGGGCTATAACGTGTAGATGAAGCACTAACAGGAGGCTTTAAAATTTTCATTCTAGTGTCCTTCGTTTGGGAGAAAAATGCAAAGGTACAATACAGCTTTTCCTTGCCGATATCTCTCTTTTGCAAAGAGATAGGCATTGGAAAATTCAGGGCTATAACGTGTAGATGAAGCACTAATAGGAGGCTTTAAAATTTTCATTCTAGTGTCCTTCGTTTGGGAGAAAAATGCAAAGGTACAATACAGCTTTTCCTTGCCGATATCTCTCTTTTGCAAAGAGATAGGCATTGGAAAATTCAGGGCTATAACGTGTAGATGAAGCACTAACAGTAGACTTTAAAATTTTCATTCTAGTGTCTTTCGTTTGGGAGAAAACTGCAAAGGTACAATACAGCTTTTCCTTGCCAATATCTCTCTTTTGCAAAGAGCTAGGCATTGGAAAATTCAGGGCTATAACGTGTAGATGAAGCACTAACAGGAGGCTTTAAAATTTTCATTCTAGTGTCTTTCGTTTGGGAGAAAAATGCAAAGGTACAATACAGCTTTTCCTTGCCGATATCTCTCTTTTGCAAAGAGATAGGCATTTGAAAATTCAGGGCTATAACGTGTAGATGAAGCACTAACAGGAGGCTTTAAAATTTTCATTCTAGTGTCTTTCGTTTGGGAGAAAAATGCAAAGGTACAATACAGCTTTTCCTTGCCGATATCTCTCTTTTGCAAAGAGATAGGCATTGGAAAATTCAGGGCTATAACGTGTAGATGAAGCACTAATAGGAGGCTTTAAAATTTTCATTCTAGTGTCCTTCGTTTGGGAGAAAAATGCAAAGGTACAATACAGCTTTTCCTTGCCGATATCTCTCTTTTGCAAAGAGATAGGCATTGGAAAATTCAGGGCTATAACGTGTAGATGAAGCACTAACAGTAGACTTTAAAATTTTCATTCTAGTGTCTTTCGTTTGGGAGAAAACTGCAAAGGTACAATACAGCTTTTCCTTGCCAATATCTCTCTTTTGCAAAGAGCTAGGCATTGGAAAATTCAGGGCTATAACGTGTAGATGAAGCACTAACAGGAGGCTTTAAAATTTTCATTCTAGTGTCTTTCGTTTGGGAGAAAAATGCAAAGGTACAATACAGCTTTTCCTTGCCGATATCTCTCTTTTGCAAAGAGATAGGCATTTGAAAATTCAGGGCTATAACGTGTAGATGAAGCACTAACAGAAGGCTTTAAAATTTTCATTCTAGTGTCCTTCGTTTGGGAGAAAAATGCAAAGGTACAATACAGCTTTTCCTTGCCGATATCTCTCTTTTGCAAAGAGATAGGCATTGGAAAATTCAGGGCTATAACGTGTAGATGAAGCACTAATAGGAGGCTTTAAAATTTTCATTCTAGTGTCCTTCGTTTGGGAGAAACATGCAAAGGTACAATACAGCTTTTCCTTGCCGATATCTCTCTTTTGCAAAGAGATAGGCATTGGAAAATTCAGGGCTATAACGTGTAGATGAAGCACTAACAGGAGGCTTTAAAATTTTCATTCTAGTGTCTTTCGTTTGGGAGAAAAATGCAAAGGTACAATACAGCTTTTCCTTGCCAATATCTCTCTTTTGCAAAGAGCTAGGCATTGGAAAATTCAGGGCTATAACGTGTAGATGAAGCACTAACAGGAGGCTTTAAAATTTTCATTCTAGTGTCTTTCGTTTGGGAGAAAAATGCAAAGGTACAATACAGAATTTCCTTGCCGATATCTCTCTTTTGCAAAGAGATAGGCTTTGGAAAATTCAGGGCTATTACGTGTAGATGAAGCACTAAAAGGAGGCTTTAAAATTTTAATTCTAGTGTCTTTCGTTTGGGAGAAAAATGTAAAAGTACAATGCAGCTTTTCCTTGCCGATATCTCTCTTTTGCAAAGAGATAGGCATTGGAAAATTCAGGGCTATAACGTGTAGATGAAGCACTAACAGGAGGCTTTAAAATTTTCATTCTAGTGTCTTTCGTTTGGGAGAAAAATGTAAAAGTACAATGCAGCATTTCCTTGCCGATATCTCTCTTTTGCAAAGAGATAGGCATGAGAAAATTCAGGGCTATAACGTGTATATGAAGCACTAACAGGAGGCTTTAAAATTTTCATTCTAGTGTCTTTCGTTTGGGAGAAAAATGCAAAGGTACAATACAGCTTTTCCTTGCCGATATCTCTCTTTTGCTAAGAGATAGGCATTGGAAAATTCAGGGCTATAACGTGTAGATGAAGCACTAACAGGAGGCTTTAAAATTTTCATTCTAGTGTCCTTCGTTTGGGAGAAAAATGCAAAGGTACAATACAGCTTTTCCTTGCCGATATCTCTCTTTTGCAAAGAGATAGGCATTGGAAAATTCAGGGCTATAACGTGTAGATGAAGCACTAATAGGAGGCTTTAAAATTTTCATTCTAGTGTCCTTCGTTTGGGAGAAAAATGCAAAGGTACAATACAGCTTTTCCTTGCCGATATCTCTCTTTTGCAAAGAGATAGGCATTGGAAAATTCAGGGCTATAACGTGTAGATGAAGCACTAACAGTAGACTTTAAAATTTTCATTCTAGTGTCTTTCGTTTGGGAGAAAACTGCAAAGGTACAATACAGCTTTTCCTTGCCAATATCTCTCTTTTGCAAAGAGCTAGGCATTGGAAAATTAAGGGCTATAACGTGTAGATGAAGCACTAACAGGAGGCTTTAAAATTTTCATTCTAGTGTCTTTCGTTTGGGAGAAAAATGCAAAGGTACAATACAGTTTTTCCTTGCCGATATCTCTCTTTTGCAAAGAGATAGGCATTGGAAAATTCAGGGCTATAACGTTTAGATGAAGCACTAACAGGAGGCTTTAAAATTTTCATTCTAGTGTCTTTCGTTTGGGAGAAAAATGCAAAGGTACAATACAGCTTTTCCTTGCCGATATCTCTCTTTTGCAAAGAGATAGGCATTTGAAAATTCAGGGCTATAACGTGTAGATGAAGCACTAACAGGAGGCTTTAAAATTTTCATTCTAGTGTCCTTCGTTTGGGAGAAAAATGCAAAGGTACATTACAGCTTTTCCTTGCCGATATCTCTCTTTTGCAAAGAGATAGGCATTGGAAAATTCAGGGCTATAACGTGTAGATGAAGCACTAACAGGAGGCTTTAAAATTTTCATTCTAGTGTCTTTCGTTTGGGAGAAAAATGCAAAGGTACAATACAGCTTTTCCTTGCCAATATCTCTCTTTTGCAAAGAGCTAGGCATTGGAAAATGCAGGGCTATAACGTGTAGATGAAACACTAACAGGAGGCTTTACAATTTTCATTCTAGTGTCTTTCGTTTGGGAGAAAAATGCAAAGGTACAATGCTGCTTTTCCTTGCCGTTATCTCTCTTTTGCAAAGAGATAGGCATTGGAAAATGCAGGGCTATAACGTGTAGATGAAGCACTAACAGGAGGCTTTTAAATTTTCATTCTAGTGTCCTTCGTTTGGGAGAAAAATGCAAAGGTACAATACAGTTTTTCCTTGCCGATATCTCTCTTTTGAAAAGAGATAGGCATTGGAAAATTCAGGGCTATAACGTGTAGATGAAGCACTAACAGGAGGCTTTAAAATTTTCATTCTAGTGTCCTTCGTTTGGGAGAAAAATGCAAAAGTACAATGCTGCTTTTCCTTGCCGATATCTCTCTTTTGCAAAGAGATAGGCATTGGAAAATGCAGGGCTATAACGTGCAGATGAAGCACTAACAGGAGGCTTTAAAATTTTCATTCTAGTGTCTTTCGTTTGGGAGAAAAATGCAAAGGTACAATACAGCTTTTCCTTGCCAATATCTCTCTTTTGCAAAGAGCTAGGCATTGGAAAATGCAGGGCTATAACGTGTAGATGAAACACTAACAGGAGGCTTTACAATTTTCATTCTAGTGTCTTTCGTTTGGGAGAAAAATGCAAAGGTACAATGCTGCTTTTCCTTGCCGTTATCTCTCTTTTGCAAAGAGATAGGCATTGGAAAATGCAGGGCTATAACGTGTAGATGAAGCACTAACAGGAGGCTTTTAAATTTTCATTCTAGTGTCTTTCGTTTGGGAGAAAAATGCAAAGGTACAATACAGCTTTTCCTTGCCGATATCTCTCTTTTGCAAAGAGCTAGGCATTGGAAAATTCAGGGCTATAACGTGTAGATGAAGCACTAACAGTAGACTTTAAAATTTTCATTCTAGTGTCTTTCGTTTGGGAGAAAACTGCAAAGGTACAATACAGCTTTTCCTTGCCAATATCTCTCTTTTGCAAAGAGCTAGGCATTGGAAAATTAAGGGCTATAACGTGTAGATGAAGCACTAACAGGAGGCTTTAAAATTTTCATTCTAGTGTCTTTCGTTTGGGAGAAAAATGCAAAGGTACAATACAGTTTTTCCTTGCCGATATCTCTCTTTTGCAAAGAGATAGGCATTGGAAAATTCATGGCTATAACGTTTAGATGAAGCACTAACAGGAGGCTTTAAAATTTTCATTCTAGTGTCTTTCGTTTGGGAGAAAAATGCAAAGGTACAATACAGCTTTTCCTTGCCGATATATCTCTTTTGCAAAGAGATAGGCATTTGAAAATTCAGGGCTATAACGTGTAGATGAAGCACTAACAGGAGGCTTTAAAATTTTCATTCTAGTGTCCTTCGTTTGGGAGAAAAATGCAAAGGTACATTACAGCTTTTCCTTGCCGATATCTCTCTTTTGCAAAGAGATAGGCATTGGAAAATTCAGGGCTATAACGTGTAGATGAAGCACTAACAGGAGGCTTTAAAATTTTCATTCTAGTGTCTTTCGTTTGGGAGAAAAATGCAAAAGTACAATGCTGCTTTTCCTTGCCGATATCTCTCTTTTGCAAAGAGATAGGCATTGGAAAATTCAGGGCTATAACGTGTAGATGAAGCACTAACAGGAGGCTTTAAAATTTTCATTCTAGTGTCTTTCGTTTGGGAGAAAAATGCAAAAGTACAATGCTGCTTTTCCTTGCCGATATCTCTCTTTTGCAAAGAGATAGGCATTGAAAAATGCAGGGCTATAACATGTAGATGAAGCACTAACAGGAGGCTTTAAAATTTTCATTCTAGTGTCTTTCGTTTGGGAGAAAAATGCAAAAGTACAATGCTGCTTTTCCTTGCCGATATCTCTCTTTTGCAAAGAGATAGGCATTGGAAAATGCAGGGCTATAACGTGCAGATGAAGCACTAACAGGAGGCTTTAAAATTTTCATTCTAGTGTCTTTCGTTTGGGAGAAAAATGCAAAGGTACAATACAGCTTTTCCTTGCCAATATCTCTCTTTTGCAAAGAGCTAGGCATTGGAAAATGCAGGGCTATAACGTGTAGATGAAACACTAACAGGAGGCTTTACAATTTTCATTCTAGTGTCTTTCGTTTGGGAGAAAAATGCAAAGGTACAATGCTGCTTTTCCTTGCCGTTATCTCTCTTTTGCAAAGAGATAGGCATTGGAAAATGCAGGGCTATAACGTGTAGATGAAGCACTAACAGGAGGCTTTTAAATTTTCATTCTAGTGTCCTTCGTTTGGGAGAAAAATGCAAAGGTACAATACAGTTTTTCCTTGCCGATATCTCTCTTTTGAAAAGAGATAGGCATTGGAAAATTCAGGGCTATAACGTGTAGATGAAGCACTAACAGGAGGCTTTAAAATTTTCATTCTAGTGTCTTTCGTTTGGGAGAAAAATGCAAAGGTACAATACAGCTTTTCCTTACCAATATCTCTCTTTTGCAAAGAGCTAGGCATTGGAAAATTCAGGGCTATAACGTGTAGATGAAGCACTAACAGGAGGCTTTAAAAATTTCATTCTAGTGTCTTTCGTTTGGGAGAAAAATGCAAAGGTACAATACAGCTTTTCCTTGCCGATATCTCTCTTTTGCAAAGAGATAGGCATTGGAAAATGCAGGGCTATAACGTGTAGATGAAGCACTAACAGTAGGCTTTAAAAATTTCATTCTAGTGTCTTTCGTTTGGGAGAAAAATGCAAAGGTACAATACAGCTTTTCCTTGCCGATATCTCTCTTTTGCAAAGAGATAGGCATTGGAAAATTCAGGGCTATAACGTGTAGATGAAGCACTAACAGGAGGCTTTAAATTTTTCATTCTAGTGTCCTTCGTTTGGGAGAAAAATGCAAAGGTACAATACAGCTTTTCCTTGCCGATATCTCTCTTTTGCAAAGAAATAGGCATTGGAAAATTCAGGGCTATAACGTGTAGATGAAGCACTAACAGGAGGCTTTAAAATTTTCATTCTAGTGTCTTTCGTTTGGGAGAAAAATGCAAAGGTACAATACAGCTTTTCCTTGCCGATATCTCTCTTTTGCAAAGAGCTAGGCATTGGAAAATTCAGGGCTATAACGTGTAGATGAAGCACTAACAGTAGACTTTAAAATTTTCATTCTAGTGTCTTTCGTTTGGGAGAAAAATGCAAAGGTACAATACAGCTTTTCCTTGCCAATATCTCTCTTTTGCAAAGAGCTAGGCATTGGAAAATTCAGGGCTATAACGTGTAGATAAAGCACTAACAGGAGGCTTTAAAATTTTCATTCTAGTGTCTTTCGTTTGGGAGAAAAATGCAAAAGTACAATGCTGCTTTTCCTTGCCGATATCTCTCTTTTGCAAAGAGATAGGCATTGGAAAATTCAGGGCTATAACGTGTAGATGAAGCACTAACAGGAGGCTTTAAAATTTTCATTCTAGTGTCCTTCGTTTGGGAGAAAAATGCAAAGGTACAATACAGCTTTTCCTTGCCAATATCTCTCTTTTGCAAAGAGCTAGGCATTGGAAAATTCAGGGCTATAACGTGTAGATGAAGCACTAACAGGAGGCTTTAAAATTTTCATTCTAGTGTCTTTCGTTTGGGAGAAAAATGCAAAGGTACAATACAGCATTTCCTTGCCGATATCTCTCTTTTGCAAAGAGATAGGCATTGGAAAATTCAGGGCTATAACGTGTAGATGAAGCACTAACAGGAGGCTTTAAAATTTTCATTCTAGTGTCTTTCGTTTGGGAGAAAAATGTAAAAGTACAATGCAGCTTTTCCTTGCCGATATCTCTCTTTTGCTAAGAGATAGGCATTGGAAAATTCAGGG
Source organism: Pseudophryne corroboree (assembly GCF_028390025.1). NCBI lineage: Eukaryota > Metazoa > Chordata > Amphibia > Anura > Myobatrachidae > Pseudophryne > Pseudophryne corroboree. The sequence goes on along the minus strand of NW_026968868.1, from coordinate 925,232 downwards.
CTATAACGTGTAGATGAAGCACTAAAAGGAGGCTTTAAAATTTTCATTCTAGTGTCCTTCGTTTGGGAGAAAAATGCAAAGGTACAATACAGCTTTTCCTTGCCGATATCTCTCTTTTGCAAAGAGATAGGCATTGGAAAATTCAGGGCTATAACGTGTAGATGAAGCACTAACAGGAGGCTTTAAAATTTTCATTCTAGTGTCCTTCGTTTGGGAGAAAAATGCAAAGGTACAATACAGCTTTTCCTTGCCAATATCTCTCTTTTGCAAAGAGCTAGGCATTGGAAAATTCAGGGCTATAACGTGTAGATGAAGCACTAACAGGAGGCTTTAAAATTTTCATTCTAGTGTCTTTCGTTTGGGAGAAAAATGCAAAAGTACAATGCTGCTTTTCCTTGCCGATATCTCTCTTTTGCAAAGAGATAGGCATTGGAAAATTCAGGGCTATAACGTGTAGATGAAGCACTAACAGGAGGCTTTAAAATTTTCATTCTAGTGTCTTTCGTTTGGGAGAAAAATGCAAAAGTACAATGCTGCTTTTCCTTGCCGATATCTCTCTTTTGCAAAGAGATAGGCATTGAAAAATGCAGGGCTATAACATGTAGATGAAGCACTAACAGGAGGCTTTAAAATTTTCATTCTAGTGTCTTTCGTTTGGGAGAAAAATGCAAAAGTACAATGCTGCTTTTCCTTGCCGATATCTCTCTTTTGCAAAGAGATAGGCATTGGAAAATGCAGGGCTATAACGTGCAGATGAAGCACTAACAGGAGGCTTTAAAATTTTCATTCTAGTGTCTTTCGTTTGGGAGAAAAATGCAAAGGTACAATACAGCTTTTCCTTGCCAATATCTCTCTTTTGCAAAGAGCTAGGCATTGGAAAATGCAGGGCTATAACGTGTAGATGAAACACTAACAGGAGGCTTTACAATTTTCATTCTAGTGTCTTTCGTTTGGGAGAAAAATGCAAAGGTACAATGCTGCTTTTCCTTGCCGTTATCTCTCTTTTGCAAAGAGATAGGCATTGGAAAATGCAGGGCTATAACGTGTAGATGAAGCACTAACAGGAGGCTTTTAAATTTTCATTCTAGTGTCCTTCGTTTGGGAGAAAAATGCAAAGGTACAATACAGTTTTTCCTTGCCGATATCTCTCTTTTGAAAAGAGATAGGCATTGGAAAATTCAGGGCTATAACGTGTAGATGAAGCACTAACAGGAGGCTTTAAAATTTTCATTCTAGTGTCTTTCGTTTGGGAGAAAAATGCAAAGGTACAATACAGCTTTTCCTTACCAATATCTCTCTTTTGCAAAGAGCTAGGCATTGGAAAATTCAGGGCTATAACGTGTAGATGAAGCACTAACAGGAGGCTTTAAAAATTTCATTCTAGTGTCTTTCGTTTGGGAGAAAAATGCAAAGGTACAATACAGCTTTTCCTTGCCGATATCTCTCTTTTGCAAAGAGATAGGCATTGGAAAATGCAGGGCTATAACGTGTAGATGAAGCACTAACAGTAGGCTTTAAAAATTTCATTCTAGTGTCTTTCGTTTGGGAGAAAAATGCAAAGGTACAATACAGCTTTTCCTTGCCGATATCTCTCTTTTGCAAAGAGATAGGCATTGGAAAATTCAGGGCTATAACGTGTAGATGAAGCACTAACAGGAGGCTTTAAATTTTTCATTCTAGTGTCCTTCGTTTGGGAGAAAAATGCAAAGGTACAATACAGCTTTTCCTTGCCGATATCTCTCTTTTGCAAAGAAATAGGCATTGGAAAATTCAGGGCTATAACGTGTAGATGAAGCACTAACAGGAGGCTTTAAAATTTTCATTCTAGTGTCTTTCGTTTGGGAGAAAAATGCAAAGGTACAATACAGCTTTTCCTTGCCGATATCTCTCTTTTGCAAAGAGCTAGGCATTGGAAAATTCAGGGCTATAACGTGTAGATGAAGCACTAACAGTAGACTTTAAAATTTTCATTCTAGTGTCTTTCGTTTGGGAGAAAAATGCAAAGGTACAATACAGCTTTTCCTTGCCAATATCTCTCTTTTGCAAAGAGCTAGGCATTGGAAAATTCAGGGCTATAACGTGTAGATAAAGCACTAACAGGAGGCTTTAAAATTTTCATTCTAGTGTCTTTCGTTTGGGAGAAAAATGCAAAAGTACAATGCTGCTTTTCCTTGCCGATATCTCTCTTTTGCAAAGAGATAGGCATTGGAAAATTCAGGGCTATAACGTGTAGATGAAGCACTAACAGGAGGCTTTAAAATTTTCATTCTAGTGTCCTTCGTTTGGGAGAAAAATGCAAAGGTACAATACAGCTTTTCCTTGCCAATATCTCTCTTTTGCAAAGAGCTAGGCATTGGAAAATTCAGGGCTATAACGTGTAGATGAAGCACTAACAGGAGGCTTTAAAATTTTCATTCTAGTGTCTTTCGTTTGGGAGAAAAATGCAAAGGTACAATACAGCATTTCCTTGCCGATATCTCTCTTTTGCAAAGAGATAGGCATTGGAAAATTCAGGGCTATAACGTGTAGATGAAGCACTAACAGGAGGCTTTAAAATTTTCATTCTAGTGTCTTTCGTTTGGGAGAAAAATGTAAAAGTACAATGCAGCTTTTCCTTGCCGATATCTCTCTTTTGCTAAGAGATAGGCATTGGAAAATTCAGGGCTATAACGTGTAGATGAAGCACTAAAAGGAGGCTTTAAAATTTTCATTCTAGTGTCCTTCGTTTGGGAGAAAAATGCAAAGGTACAATACAGCTTTTCCTTGCCGATATCTCTCTTTTGCAAAGAGATAGGCATTGGAAAATTCAGGGCTATAACGTGTAGATGAAGCACTAATAGGAGGCTTTAAAATTTTCATTCTAGTGTCCTTCGTTTGGGAGAAACATGCAAAGGTACAATACAGCTTTTCCTTGCCGATATCTCTCTTTTGCAAAGAGATAGGCATTGGAAAATTCAGGGCTATAACGTGTAGATGAAGCACTAACAGGAGGCTTTAAAATTTTCATTCTAGTGTCTTTCGTTTGGGAGAAAAATGCAAAGGTACAATACAGCTTTTCCTTGCCGATATCTCTCTTTTGCAAAGAGCTAGGCATTGGAAAATTCAGGGCTATAACGTGTAGATGAAGCACTAATAGGAGGCTTTAAAATTTTCATTCTAGTGTCTTTCGTTTGGGAGAAAAATGCAAAAGTACAATGCTGCTTTTCCTTGCCGATATCTCTCTTTTGCAAAGAGATAGGCATTGGAAAATGCAGGGCTATAACATGTAGATGAAGCACTAACAGGAGGCTTTAAAATTTTCATTCTAGTGTCTTTCGTTTGGGAGAAAAATGCAAAGGTACAATACAGCTTTTCCTTGCCAATATCTCTCTTTTGCAAAGAGCTAGGCATTGGAAAATGCAGGGCTATAACGTGTAGATGAAGCACTAACAGGAGGCTTTACAATTTTCATTCTAGTGTCTTTCGTTTGGGAGAAAAATGCAAAGGTACAATGCTGCTTTTCCTTGCCGATATCTCTCTTTTGCAAAGAGATAGGCATTGGAAAATGCAGGGCTATAACGTGTAGATGAAGCACTAACAGGAGGCTTTTAAATTTTCATTCTAGTGTCCTTCGTTTGGGAGAAAAATGCAAAGGTACAATACAGTTTTTCCTTGCCGATATCTCTCTTTTGAAAAGAGATAGGCATTGGAAAATTCAGGGCTATAACGTGTAGATGAAGCACTAACAGGAGGCTTTAAAATTTTCATTCTAGTGTCTTTCGTTTGGGAGAAAAATGCAAAGGTACAATACAGCTTTTCCTTGCCAATATCTCTCTTTTGCAAAGAGCTAGGCATTGGAAAATTCAGGGCTATAACGTGTAGATGAAGCACTAACAGGAGGCTTTAAAATTTTCATTCTAGTGTCTTTCGTTTGGGAGAAAAATGCAAAAGTACAATGCAGCTTTTCCTTGCCGATATCTCTCTTTTGCAAAGAGATAGGCATTGGAAAATGCAGGGCTATAACGTGTAGATGAAGCACTAACAGTAGGCTTTAAAAATTTCATTCTAGTGTCTTTCGTTTGGGAGAAAAATGCAAAAGTACAATGCAGCTTTTCCTTGCCGATATCTCTCTTTTGCAAAGAGATAGGCATTGGAAAATTCAGGGCTATAACGTGTAGATGAAGCACTAATAGGAGGCTTTAAAATTTTCATTCTAATGTCCTTCGTTTGGGAGAAAAATGCAAAGGTACAATACAGCTTTTCCTTGCCGATATCTCTCTTTTGCAAAGAGATAGGCATTGGAAAATTCAGGGCTATAACATGTAGATGAAGCACTAACAGGAGGCTTTAAAATTTTCATTCTAGTGTCTTTCGTTTGGGAGAAAAATGCAAAGGTACAATACAGCTTTTCCTTGCCGATATCTCTCTTTTGCAAAGAGATAGGCATTGGAAAATTCAGGGCTATAACGTGTAGATGAAGCACTAACAGGAGGCTTTAAAATTTTCATTCTAGTGTCCTTCGTTTGGGAGAAAAATGCAAAGGTACAATACAGCTTTTCCTTGCCGATATCTCTCTTTTGCAAAGAGATAGGCATTGGACAAATTCAGGGCTATAACGTCTAGATGAAGCACTAACAGGAGGCTTTAAAATTTTCATTCTAGTGTCTTTCGTTTGGGAGAAAAATGCAAAGGTACAATACAGCTTTTCCTTGCCGATATCTCTCTTTTGCAAAGAGCTAGGCATTGGAAAATTCAGGGCTATAACGTGTAGATGAAGCACTAACAGGAGGCTTTAAAATTTTCATTCTAGTGTCTTTCGTTTGGGAGAAAAATGCAAAGGTACAATACAGCTTTTCCTTGCCAATATCTCGATTTTGCAAAGAGCTAGGCATTGGAAAATTCAGGGCTATAACGTGTAGATGAAGCACTAACAGGAGGCTTTAAAATTTTCATTCTAGTGTCTTTCGTTTGGGAGAAAAATGCAAAGGTACAATACAGTTTTTCCTTGCCGATATCTCTCTTTTGCAAAGAGATAGGCATTGGAAAATTCAGGGCTATAACGTGTAGATGAAGCACTAACAGGAGGCTTTAAAATTTTCATTCTAGTGTCCTTCGTTTGGGAGAAAAATGCAAAGGTACAATACAGCTTTTCCTTGCCAATATCTCTCTTTTGCAAAGAGCTAGGCATTGGAAAATTCAGGGCTATACCGTGTAGATGAAGCACTAACAGGAGGCTTTTACATTTTCATTCTAGTGTCCTTCGTTTGGGAGAAAAATGCAAAGGTACAATACAGCTTTTCCTTGCCGATATCTCTCTTTTGCAAAGAGCTAGGCATTGGAAAATTCAGGGCTATAACGTGTAGATGAAGCACTAACAGGAGGCTTTAAAATTTTCATTCTAGTGTCTTTCGTTTGGGAGAAAAATGCAAAGGTACAATACAGTTTTTCCTTGCCGATATCTCTCTTTTGCAAAGAGATAGGCATTGGAAAATTCAGGGCTATAACGTGTAGATGAAGCACTAACAGGAGGCTTTAAAATTTTCATTCTAGTGTCCTTCGTTTGGGAGAAAAATGCAAAGGTACAATACAGCTTTTCCTTGCCAATATCTCTCTTTTGCAAAGAGCTAGGCATTGGAAAATTCAGGGCTATACCGTGTAGATGAAGCACTAACAGGAGGCTTTTACATTTTCATTCTAGTGTCCTTCGTTTGGGAGAAAAATGCAAAGGTACAATACAGCTTTTCCTTGCCGATATCTCTCTTTTGCAAAGAGATAGGCATTGGAAAATTCAGGGCTATAACGTGTAGATGAAGCACTAACAGGAGGCTTTAAAATTTTCATTCTAGTGTCTTTCGTTTGGGAGAAAAATGCAAAGGTACAATACAGCTTTTCCTTGCCGATATCTCTCTTTTGCAAAGAGATAGGCATTTGAAAATTCAGGGCTATAACGTATAGATGAAGCACTATCAGGAGGCTTTAAAATTTTCATTCTAGTGTCCTTCGTTTGGGAGAAAAATGCAAAGGTACAATACAGCTTTTCCTTGCCGATATCTCTCTTTTGCAAAGAGATAGGCATTGGAAAATTCAGGGCTATAACGTGTAGATGAAGTACTAATAGGAGGCTTTAAAATTTTCATTCTAGTGTCCTTCGTTTGGGAGAAAAATGCAAAGGTACAATACAGCTTTTCCTTGCCGATATCTCTCTTTTGCAAAGAGATAGGCATTGGAAAATTCAGGGCTATAACGTGTAGATGAAGCACTAACAGGAGGCTTTAAAATTTTCATTCTAGTGTCTTTCGTTTGGGAGAAAAATGCAAAGGTACAATACAGCTTTTCCTTGCCGATATCTCTCTTTTGCAAAGAGCTAGGCATTGGAAAATTCAGGGCTATAACGTGTAGATGAAGCACTAATAGGAGGCTTTAAAATTTTCATTCTAATGTCCTTCGTTTGGGAGAAAAATGCAAAGGTACAATACAGCTTTTCCTTGTCGATATCTCTCTTTTGCAAAGAGATAGGCATTGGAAAATTCAGGGCTATAACGTGTATATGAAGCACTAACAGGAGGCTTTAAAATTTTCATTCTAGTGTCTTTCGTTTGGGAGAAAAATGCAAAGGTACAATACAGCTTTTCCTTGCCGATATCTCTCTTTTGCAAAGAGCTAGGCATTGGAAAATTCAGGGCTATAACGTGTAGATGAAGCTCTAACAGTAGACTTTAAAATTTTCATTCTAGTGTCTTTCGTTTGGGAGAAAAATGCAAAGGTACAATACAGCTTTTCCTTGCCAATATCTCTCTTTTGCAAAGAGCTAGGCATTGGAAAATTCAGGGCTATAACGTGTAGATGAAGCACTAACAGGAGGCTTTAAAATTTTCATTCTAGTGTCTTTCGTTTGGGAGAAAAATGCAAAGGTACAATACAGCTTTTCCTTGCCGATATCTCTCTTTTGCAAAGAGATAGGCATTGGAAAATTCAGGGCTATAACGTGTAGATGAAGCACTAACAGGAGGCTTTAAAATTTTCATTCTAGTGTCTTTCGTTTGGGAGAAAAATCAGCTTGAATGCTTCAGGGGCTGGGGCATAGCCAACATGAGCCCCACACCGAAGGAGGGTGGAGGTGTTTAATGCAAACTAGGGGTCAGACAAGCGCCGCAAAAGGCCACCATGCCCTGCACGCCCCTTTTCTGTTTTCATATGCAGACGAGGGTTGAAGCCAACTTTGACCCACTGCTTGGATGACATCACCATATGCAAATCCATCTGCGGCAGGCCTTCCCCCAGGAATGCTTGCACTAGTTGTTGCATTTGGTTTGTTGTTTGGGGGTGCTTCAGTATTAGGCAGCCTTCTGCCCTCCCATGTTCATCTGAAAATATGTGTTCTCCCTGCAGTTGTTGTCCCCAGATGAGAGTTCCCTTGTGCTGCCTCAGTTGAATCTCCTTAACTTGACAGAGATGTGCCTGAGCAGCGGCCCTCCCCAGCTCTATCCCAAATCATACTTATTTTGCATAGGAGATACCATGGTCATGAAGATTATTCTCCCAGGGTGAGGTTCATTCATTGCATTCTGGGTATGCTGACCCCTGTGATTTCCCCAAATGTGGGAAACTCGACTGCTTTATTTGTGGTAGTGGGGGACTGTGTTTGTGTTTTCCTCTGGTCAGCTCTGGTAAAAGTCAGATTTCTTTGTTTCAGAGCCTTGTTCTTCTTTTGAGAGTTCCCTTGTGCTAGTTCTTCAGAACGAACAAATCTTTTGCCTTTTACTAAAGATTTCCGTGGAGAGGAGCAAAACTGAGTTTTATCTCAATTTTTGCATGCCCCGTATTATTGGGGTTTCTTTTATCAGTTTAAAGATAGAACGAGTGTGCTTTAATGTAAGCTCATTTGCGTAGAAATGACAGTAAATGTTTGTTTCTTTTCAAACAGAACTTTCTTGACTATACTAATTGCTTGAAAGATCTGGGAGCACATGGAAAAGAGTACAAACCATGTTTATAGCAAGGGGAAGCCTGGTGAGAAATCTGCTTTCTTTCTTTCAAATTGGGTGCTCACTTTGAGCTGAATGAGGACTGCTGGCATGGCACTCAGGCGACAGGTAGAATCTTGGTCATGCTGTGGTTTCTCTTCAGAACGAACAAATCTTTCGCCTTTTACTAAAGATTTCCGTGGAGAGGAGCAAAACTGAGTTTTATCTCAATTTTTGCATGCCCCATCTTATTGGGGTTTTATTTTATTGGTTTAAAGATAGAACGAGTGTGCTTTAATGTAAGCTCATTTGCATAGAAATGACAGTAAATGTTTGTTTCTTTTCAAACAGAACTTTCTTGACCACACTAATTGTTTGAAAGATCTGGGAGCACATGGAAAAGAGTACAAACCATGTTTATAGCAAGGGGAAGCCTGGTGAGAAATCTGCTTTCTTTCATTCAAATTGGGTGCTCACTTTGAGCTGAATGAGAACTGCTGGCATGGCACTCAGGCGACAGGTGGAATCTTGGTCATGCTCTGGTTTCTCTTCAGAACTAACAAATATTTCGCCTTTTATTAAAGATTTCCGTGGAGAGGAGCAAAACTGAGTTTTATCTCAATTTTTGCATGCCCCATATTATTGGGGTTTCTTTTATCAGTTTAAAGACAGAACGAGTGTGCTTTCTTGTTAGCTTTAATGTAAGTTTATTTGCATAACAATGACAGTAAATGTTTGTTTCTTTTCAAACAGAACTTTCTTGACCATGCTACTTGCTTGAAAGATCTGGGAGCACATGGAAAACAGTACAAACCATGCAGTATCACAAGAGCCTTTATTTGATCTTTCATGAAGATAGAGCAGAATTGAGGACACGTCAACAATTTCTGCCGAAGGTGGTTCATCTTTCCACATGGTGCCTTTGGCCACTGACACCTTCGTTGAGTCAAAGTCTCTGGCTGTGGTCAGAACTTTGAAAATTTATGTCACCAGAACGGTTCAGATTAGGAAAACAGAGGCTCTGTTTGTCCTGTATGCTCCCAACATGATTGGGTGTCCTGCTTCCATGCAGACCATTATGCGCTGGATCTGTGGTAAAATTCAGCATGCTCATTCCACGACAGGATTGCCGTTACTGAATTAGGTGAAGACCCATTCTACTAGAAAGGTGGGTTCATCCTGGGCAGCTGGTCGGGGAGTCTCGGCATTGCAACTTTGCCGAGCAGCTATTTAGTAAACACTTTTGCTAAGTTTTACAAGTTTGATACCTTGGCTGATGATAACCTCAAGTTGGGTCATTCGGTGCTGCAGAGTCGTACGCACTCTCCCACCCGTTCAAGAGCTTTGGTATAACCCCATGGTTCTTAATGTGACCCCAGCATCCTCTAGGTCGTATGAGAAAATAGGATTTTAATACCTACCGGTAAATCCTTTTCTCTTAGTACGTAGAGGATGCTGGGCACCCGTCCCAGTCCATACTGTGTCTGCAGTTATTACTTGTGGTTATACACATGTTGTGTTACGGTTCTGGTCAGCTTTTTGCTGCAATTGTTCATGCCGTTGGCTTGTGTTCTGTTGAATGCCACGTTCTGCGGCATGCTTAAGGTGTGAGCTGGTAAGATGCTCACCTTAGTTTAACAATAAATCCTTTCCTCGAAATGTCCGTCTCCCTGGGCACAGTTCCTATAACTGGAGTCTGGAGGAGGGGCATAGAGGGAGGAGCCAGTTCACACCCTTTGAAAGTCTTAAAGTGCCCATGTCTCTTGCGGATCCCGTCTATACCCCATGGTTCTTAATGTGACCCCAGCATCCTCTACGGACTAAGAGAAAAGGATGCCCTTGTGTACTATCCTGACTTCTCCTCCCGTCTGCTTACTTTGTGCCTTCCAACGCACAATGCGAACTACAGGTGGTGCTGCAGGGCCCACACCCTTTTACTTGCCTTACAGAGCAGCTCTGGAGCTGTTACAGTGCCCAGCTGCTGCAAGAAATCAGCATGAATGCTTCAGGGGATGGGGCATGGCCAACATGAGCCCCACACCAAAGGAGGGTGGGGGTGTTTAATGCGAACTAGGGGTCATCCAAGCACTGCAAAAGGCCGCCATGCCCTGCATGCCCCTTTTCTCTTTTTATATGCAGATGAGGGTTCCAGCCAACTTTGGCCCACTGCTTGGATGACATCACCGTATGCAAATCCGTCTGCTGCAGACCTTCCCCCAGGAATGCTGTTACTAGTTGTTGGATATGGTTTGATATTTGATGGTGCTTCAGTATTAGGCAGCCTTCCGCCATCCCATGTTCATCTGAAAAGATGTGGTCTCCCTGCAGTTGTTGTCCCCAGACGAGAGTTCCCTTGTGCTTCCTCAGTTGAATCTCCTTAACTTGACGGGGGAGGGGCTGCCCGAGCTGCCACCCTCCCCAGCCCTATCCCAACTCATACTTATTTTACATATTAGATCTCTTGATCATGAAGATTGTTCTCACAGGGTGAGGTTCATCCATTATATTTTAAAATAGGAAGGTACAAATTACATATTTGAATTGCATCTATGTGCTGGATTCAAATGCCCCCCCCCCTTCCTTTCTCAATTGTGCCCGTCAGCAGCTATTCTAAGGTTGCTGCCAATGGGTGTGACACATTAATTTCTTCTGTGGGGTACACTGGACTCCACAAGGATTCACATTGGGGTGTAGAGTAGGATCTTGATCTGAGGCACCAACCGGCTCAAAGCTTTTGACTGTTCCCAAGAAGCTCAGTGCATTCTCCTCTATAACCCCGCTTCCATGAACAGGGAGCTCAGTTTGTAGTTGGTGCCTTCAGTAGCAGGCCAATTAACAGGGGCCTGCCTCAGGCAGCCTATTCTTAGCTATTAATTTTGACAAGAAAAGAAGAACTTGTTTTATGAGAATCTACAAGGGCTGCAGCAGGCTAGGTCTAATAGACATCTTTACTGCAGCTTCATCACTCCCAGCGGCGCTATATACTCCCGTGCCCTGGTTGCTGGGTCACTGCAGCGGAGGCTCCGGTTTCATCCTAAGGTCAGTCACACACACACCACCCTTCCGGATCACGAGGCCGCTGATGAAGGGGAGCGAGGCCGTAGGGGGTGGGCCGTGTGCGCACTGCGGTGGACACTGATTACTGGGCAGCCGCTCCACTAGCCACCAGGTACAGTTAAGGAGCACAGGTCTGGGGGTTTTTCTCCTATATTAACCCAATTTTGTACTGCCCGCAGCGCATTGTGATAGGTAATAGGGCCTGATTCAGGTTGGATTGCAATCACAATAAGCGATCCAACTGCAAAAATTGCTAAGAGCATACGCATGTGCCTGCATTTTCTGCGGCACCCCGCAGAGAATGTGATCGCCTCTGCCTGTCAATCGGGGTGGGGAAGGGGGGGAGAGGTGGGTCAGCAACACTCCATTTCCAAGTCAGGGATGGAGCGGTGCGGGGGCAAGGCTTCAAAATGGGGTCTGCAACGGAGGAGACACAGGGGGCGTGGTCACAGCGGCTGTATGACATCACATTCAGCCGCTGTGATCACAAAAATGGTGGCGGCTTCCTGCGCGCACATACAGTCTGCACCAGCAGGAGCCTACACCATTTTTTATGATCACGCTGAACTGCAGTGCGACTGCAATTACAGCATGGTCAAGAAGGGAGGCGTCATGCTGGGTGGCCATGCCCTGTCACTGTGCAGGAGCCAGCACCGCTCACACACTAGTCCCCGGGTGCAGCCCCCAACCCCCGGGACACCCGGAGCAACAAAATGTAGATTCAGGCCACCAGGCCATGCCCCTACCTATGAAACCATGCCTCCTTTTTACCATTGCGCTGCTTATCTGCGCGCACTGCATTACAATCTCCCTCGCCACCTCTCTGTGTGTCACCAGTGATAGTGACACCTCTGCCATGCTTGTAGCAGCTGGTCCTAAGATCTACGCCTCAAACCCTGAGTGTTTGCCCTTGTGACTTGTTGATCATCATAGCGAAGCAGATGCTTACAGAAAACTGCAGGGGCTTAGATTGAAAATAAAAAAATTGATGGGTATAAGGTAGAGAGGAGCGGGTTCGGTTCTCCGAGAACCGAATTCCCCACGAACTCCACGTGGTTTACACTGGTCCGAGGCAGGCTCGGTTGTTCCCGCCTGACTCGGAAAACCTGAACAAGGGAAAATGTCATCATCCCGCTGTCGGATTCTCGCGAGATTCGGATTCCATATAAAGAGCTGCGCGTTGCTGCCATTTTTACTCGTGCATTGAAGAGAGAGCGGAGAGGACGTGGCTATGTTCTCTCAGTGGAAATCTCAATATCAGTGCTCAGTATCAGTGGTTACTTATTGCTGCTCAGTAATACTAGTAGTGTGTCTCTCCTGCTCAGTGTCAGTTCTCAGTAGTATCCTCATCAGTGCTCAGTATCACTGCTCATTGTCTTGTGCTGCATTGTGGTGCTCAGCATACTACAGTACATTACTAATAGTCCAGTGCTGCATCTTGCTGCTCAGTGTCAGTTCTAGTATCCTCATCAGTGCTCACTATCACTGCTCATTGCATTGTGGTGTTCTGTATACTACAATAACATAGTAATATAGTAACATAGTTTTTGAGGTTGAATAGAGGCAAATTGCCCATCGTGTTCAACCTGTTTTAAGTTGTGATGATTCTACATACTTGCTGAATAATGTTTTATGACTAGTTAGCTACTATAACTCATGTTACCCCCGGATTAACCATGTTGATATTTTAAGTATTATAACCTTGGATAGCTTTTTCATTCAGAAATGTATCCATTCCTTTTTTAAATCCAATTACAGAGTCCGCCATTACCACCTTCCCTGGCAGGGAATTCCACATCCTGATTGCCCTAACAGTGAAGAAACCTTTCCTCCATTGCGTTCTGAACTTTCCTCCAGTCGCAGCGAGTGACCACGTGTTCTTTTAATAAATAATTCCTCTGATAACTCTTTGTTATGTATCTTTACATATTTGAAGATATTAATAATATCTCCTCTTAGGCACCTCTTTTCTAGTGTATAAATATTCAGCCTAGTAAGTCTTTCCTTATAGTCCAGTACTTTTAGGCCTTTAATCAATTTAGTCTTCAGGATCTCTTACACTTCCATGAGCAGCAGAGTAGTGCAATGGAAGCATGCTGGGCCCATAACCCAGAGGTCGATTGATCGAAACTATCCTCTGCTATGTGCATTTTTTTTTTTATAATTAAAGTAATCAAAAACTGGGATTGATATTTTGGCTCTTTTATTTTTACTTAAAGTACAATAACTTTTATCATTTTAATTTGTTTTAATAGTATATTGACAGCATTGTTTTCTTTAAAAAATCCACTTAATTTTCTTTACCCTATTACTGAAATGGTAATTGACAAAAACAAACTACATTGTCACCAGAAGAGCAATGCAAAATGTACAAGTGATATATGAAAATCATCTTCCATCTTGAATTTCAATGATGCATTGGGACAACAATTTGTGAGAAACATCTTCACCCACAAAGAAAGATTTTCTTAATTCCTTACCTGTGTGCTGATTAGATATCACCTTGTTTTCACATTAAACAGACTTCCCCGTGAGGAAGCAGCAAGGATGCAGTGACGTTTCCTGGTGTCAACCTGTATTATTTCAGTAGACATTGAAATGAGGATGCATCTTTGATGCCTTTCCAATGAAGCAAGTTTATTTCAGTAATAGGTGAAAAACCATTCCTACAAAGGTGTTAATCAGAGACTTGGCTTTGTGGACACTTTTCAGAGAGCAAATTTGTTAGCATAAACATAAAATCAGAAAATGAAGAGCTGTTTAATCACTCAATTGGACTTTTCTGCCAGCATATTTTTTTTCTCTGCAACCCACTGCTAAATTGTGCTTCCTAGCTGTTTTTTTATAAAATCACTTAATCAAATCTAACTCTGATTACATCAGAGAAGGCCAGGTACCCTACACCATAAGGGGGGTTTTTGAAATTTTGACTTGTCTACTTAAAGATCACCAAAATCTGATTACAAGGTCAATTACATCCCTGGGTGGGATTGAACCACCAACCTTTTGGTTAATAGCCAAACATGCTAACCGATTGCGCCACAGAGACACCTTGCAAAAGTCAATACTGACAAAGGCTAATAATCATTCATCTAGAACGTTTCCTAGAAAAACTTTAAAAAGTCAATAATCTGGAGAATTTTTGTAAGAAACACATTGGTACTTTCCCATGATGAGTGAGTGCTTCAGGATTTCTTGCACTTACATGGGCTATTAACCAAAAGGTTGGTGGTTCAATCCCACCCAGGGATGTAATTGACCTTGTCATCAGATTTTGGTGATCTTTAAGTAGACAAGTCAAAATTTCAAACCCCCTCTTATGGTGTAGGGTACCTGGCCTTCTCTGACGTAATCAGAGTTAGATTTAATTAAGTGATTTTATAAAAAACAGCTAGGAAGCACAATTTAGCAGTGGGTTGCAGAGAAAAAAATAACATTTTAAACCTACCGGTAATTTTTTTTTCTCGTAGTCCGTAGAGGATGATGGGGACTCCGTAAGGACCATGGGGGATAGACGGGCTCCGCAGCAGACATGGGCACTTTAAGAAAGACTTTAGATCTGGGTGTGCACTGGCTCCTCCCTCTATGCCCCTCCTCCATACCTCAGTTAGAGAAACTGTGCCCAGAGGAGACAGACAGTTCGAGGAAAGGATTTTTGTTAATCCAAGGTCAAGATTCATACCAGCCACACCAATCACACCGTATAACTTGTGATATACTACCCAGTTAACAGTATGAATCAAATCTAACTCTGATTACATCAGAGAAGGCCAGGTACCCTACACCATAACAGGGGTTTTCGAAATTTTGACTTGTCTACTTAAAGATCAACAAAATCTGATTACAAGTTCAATTACATCCCTGGGTGGGATTGAACCACCAACCTTTTGGTTAATAGCCGTACACACTAACTGATTGCGCCACAGCGAAACTTTGCAAAAGTACATACTGACAAAGGCTAATAAGCATTCATCTAGAACGATTCCTAGAAAAACTTTAAAAAGTCAATAATAAGGAGAGTTTTTGTAAGATGTTTCTTCCAGCAACCAATGAAGAAACACATTGGTACTTTCGCATGATGAGTGAGTGCTTCAGGATCTCTTGCACTTACATGTGCAGCAGAGTACTGTAATGGAAGCATGCTGGGTCCATAACCCAGAGGTAGGCAGATTGAAACTATCCTCTGCTATATGACTTGTCTACTTAAATATTACCAAAATTTGATGACAAGGTCAATTACGTCCCTGGATGGGATTGAACCACCAACCTTTTGATTAATAGCTGAACACACTAACCGATTGCGCCACAGAGACACTTTGCAAAAAGTACATACTGACAAAGACTAATAAGCATTCATCTAGAACGTTTCCTAGAAAAACTTTAAAAAGTCAATAATCTGGAGAGTTTTTGTAAGATGTTTCTTCCAGCAACCAATGAAGAAACACATTGGTACTTTCCCATGATGAGTGAGTGCTTCAGGATCTCTTGCACTTACATGTGCAGCAGAGTACTGCAATGGAAGCATGCTGGGCCCATAACCCAGAGGTAGGCAGATTGAAACTATCCTTTGCTATATGCATTTTTTTTTTGTTCATTAAAGTAATCCAAAACTGGGATTGATATTTTAGCTTTTATTTTTACTTAAAGTACAATAACTTTTACCATTTTAATTTGTTTTAATAGTATATTGACAGTGTTGTTTTCTTTCAAAAATCCAATTAATTTTCTTTACCCGATTATTAAAATGGTAATTGACAAAAACAAACTACATTGTCACCAGAAGAGCAATACAAAATGTACAAGTGATATATTAAAATCATCTTTCCAGCTTGAATTTCAATGATGCATTGGGGCAACGATTTTGTGAGAAACATCTTCACCCTTAAATAAAGATTTTCTTTATTCCTTACCTGTGTGCTAATTAGATATCACCTTGTTTTCACATTAAACAGACTTCCACATGAGAAAGCAGCAAGGATGCAGTGGCGTTAATGTTTCCTGGTGTCAACCTGTATTATTTCAGTAGATATTGAAATGAGGATGCATCTTGCTGCCTTTCCAATGAAGCAAGTTTAATTTAGTAATAGGTGAAAAACCATCCCTACAAATATGTTAATCAGATACTTGGCTTTGTGGACACTTTTCAGAGAACAAATTTGTAATCATAAAAATAAAGCCAGAAAATGAAGAGCTGTTTAATAACTCAATTGGATTTTTCTGCCAGCATTTTTCTTTTTCTCTGCAACCCACTGCTAAATTGTGCTTCCTAGCTGTTTTTTTATAAAATCACTTAATCAAATCTAACTCTGATTACATCAGAGAAGGCCAGGTACCCTATACCATAAGAGGGGGTTTGCAATTTTGACTTGTCTACTTAAATATCACCAAAATCTGATAACAAGGTCAATTAAGTCCCTGGGTGGGATTGAACCACCAACCTTTTGGTTAACAGCCTTACACACTAACTGATTGCGCCACAGCGACACTTTGCAAAAAGCACATACTGACAAAGACTAATAAGCATTCATCTAGAACGTTTCCTAGAAAAACTTTAAAAAGTCAATAATCTGGAGAGTTTTTGTAAGATGTTTCTTCCAGCAACCAATGAAGAAACACATTGGTACTTTCGCATGATGAGTGAGTGCTTCAGGATCTCTTGCACTTACATGTGCAGCAGAGTACTGCAATGGAAGCATGCTGGGCCCATAACCCAGAGGTAGGCAGATTGAAACTATCCTTTGCTATATGAATTTTTTTTTTTGTTCATTAAAGTAATCCAAAACTGGGATTGATATTTTAGCTTTTATTTTTACTTAAAGTACAATAACTTTTACCATTTTAATTTGTTTTAATAGTATATTGACAGTATTGTTTTCTTTCAAAAATCCACTTAATTTTCTTTACCCTATTATTAAAATGGTAATTGACAAAAACAAACTACATTGTCACCATAAGAGCAATACAAAATGTACAAGTGATATATTAAAATCATCTTTCCAGCTTGAATTTCAATGATGCATTGGGGCAACGATTTTGTGAGAAACATCTTCACCCTTAAATAAAGATTTTCTTAATTCCTTACCTGTGTGCTAATTAGATATCACCTTGTTTTCACATTAAACAGACTTCCACATGAGAAAGCAGCAAGGATGCAGTGGCGTTAATGTTTCCTGGTATCAACCTGTATTATTTCAGTAGATATTGAAATGAGGATGCATCTTGCTGCCTTTCCAATGAAGCAAGTTTAATTTAGTAATAGGTGAAAAACCATCCCTACAAATATGTTAATCAGATACTTGGCTTTGTGGACACTTTTCAGAGAACAAATTAGTTAGTATAAAAATAAAGCCAGAAAATGAAGAGCTGTTTAATCACTCAATTGGATTTTTCTGCCAGCATATTTCTTTTTCTCTGCAACCCACTGCCAAATTGTGCTTCCTAGCTGTTTTTATAAAATCACTGAATCAAATCTAACTCTGATTACATCAGAGAAGGCCAGGTACCCTACACCATAACAGGGGGTTTGAAATTTTGACTTGTCTACTTAAAGATCACCAAAATCTGATAACAAGGTCAATTAAGTCCCTGGGTGGGATTGAACAACCAACCTTTTGGTTAATAGCCTTACACACTAACTGATTGCGCCACAGCTACACTTTGCAAAAGTACATACTGACAAAGGCTAATAAGCATTCATCTAGAACGATTCCTAGAAACATTTTAAAAAGTCAATAATGTGGAGAGTTTTTGTAAGATGTTTCTTCCATCAACCAATGAAGAAACACATTGGTACTTTCCCATGATAAGTGAGTGCTTCAGGACCTCTTGCACTTACATGTGCAGCAGAGTACTGTAATGGAAGCATGCTGGGTCCATAACCCAGAGGTAGGCAGATTGAAACTATCCTCTGCTATATGCATTTTTTTTTGTTAATTAAAGTAATCCAAAACTGGGATTGATATTTTTGCTCTTTTATTTTTACTTAAAGTACAATAACTTTTACCATTTTAATTTGTTTTAAGAGTATATTGACAGTATTGTTTTCTTTCAAAAATCCACTTAATTTTCTTTACCCGATTATTAAAATGGTAATTGACAAAAACAAACTACATTGTCACCAGAAGAGCAATACAAAATGTACAAGTGATATATTAAAATCATCTTTCCAGCTTGAATTTCAATGATGCATTGGGGCAACGATTTTGTGAGAAACATCTTCACCCTTAAATAAAGATTTTCTTAATTCCTTACCTGTGTGCTAATTAGATATCACCTTGTTTTCACATTAAACAGACTTCCACATGAGAAAACAGCAAAGATGCAGTGGCGTTAATGTTTCCTGGTGTCAACCTGTATTATTTCCGTAGATATTGAAATGAGGATGCATCTTGCTGCCTTTCCAATGAAGCAAGTTTAATTTAGTAATAGGTGAAAAACCATCCCTACAAAGATGTTAATCAGATACTTGGCTTTGTGGACACTTTTCAGAGAACAAATTTGTAATCATAAAAATAAAGCCAGAAAATGAAGAGCTGTTTAATCACTTAATTGGATTTTTCTGCCAGCATTTTTCTTTTTCTCTGCAACCCACTGCTAAATTGTGCTTCCTAGCTGTTTTTTTATAAAATCACTTAATCAAATCTAACTCTGATTACATCAGAGAAGGCCAGGTACCCTACACCATAAGAGGGGGTTTGCAATTTTGACTTGTCTACTTAAATATTACCAAAATCTGATCACAAGGTCAATTACGTCCCTGGATGGGATTGAACCACCAACCTTTTGATTAATAGCTGAACACACTAACCGATTGCGCCACAGAGACACTTTGCGAAAAGTACATACTGACAAAGACTAATAAGCATTCATCTAGAACGTTTCCTAGAAAAACTTTAAAAAGTCAATAATCTGGAGAGTTTTTGTAAGATGTTTCTTCCAGCAACCAATGAAGAAACACATTGGTACTTTCGCATGATGAGTGAGTGCTTCAGGATCTCTTGCACTTACATGTGCAGCAGAGTACTGCAATGGAAGCATGCTGGGCCCATAACCCAGAGGTAGGCAGATTGAAACTATCCTTTGCTATATGCATTTTTTTTTTGTTCATTAAAGTAATCCAAAACTGGGATTGATATTTTAGCTTTTATTTTTACTTAAAGTACAATAACTTTTACCATTTTAATTTGTTTTAATAGTATATTGACAGTATTGTTTTCTTTCAAAAATCCTATTAATTTTCTTTACCCGATTATTAAAATGGTAATTGACAAAAACAAACTACATTGTCACCAGAAGAGCAATACAAAATGTACAAGTGATATATTAAAATCATCTTTCCAGCTTGAATTTCAATGATGCATTGGGGCAACGATTTTGTTAGAAACATCTTCACCCTTAAATAAAGATTTTCTTAATTCCTTACCTGTGTGCTAATTAGATATCACCTTGTTTTCAAATTAAACAGACTTCCACATGAGAAAGCAGCAAGGATGCAGTGGCGTTAATGTTTCCTGGTGTCAACCTGTATTATTTCAGTAGATATTGAAATGAGGATGCATCTTGCTGCCTTTCCAATGAAGCAAGTTTAATTTAGTAATAGGTGAAAAACCATCCCTACAAATATGTTAATCAGATACTTGGCTTTGTGGACACTTTTCAGAGAACAAATTCGTTAGCATAAAAATAAAGCCAGAAAATGAAGAGCTGTTTAATCACTCAATTGGATTTTTCTGCCAGCATATTTCTTTTTCTCTGCAACCCACTGCTAAATTGTGCTTCCTAGCTGTTTTTTTTATAAAATCACTGATTCAAATCTAACTCTGATTACATCAGAGTAGGCCAGGTACCCTACACCATAAGAAGGGGGTTTGAAATTTTGACTTGTCTACTTAAAGATCACCAAAATCTGATAACAAGGTCAATTACATCCCTGCGTGGGATTGAACCACCAACCCTGTGATTAATAACCAAACACACCAACAGATTGCGCCACAGAGACACTTTACAAACGTACATACTGACAAAGGCTAATAAGCATTCATCTAGAACGTTTCCTAGAAAAACTTTAAAAAGTCAATAATCTGGAGAGTTTTTGTAAGATGTTTCTTCCATCAACCAACGAAGAAACACATTGGTACTTTCCCATGATGAGTGAGTGCTTCAGGATCTCTTGCACTTACATGTGCAGCAGAGTACTGCAATGGAAAAATGCTGGGCCCATAACCCAGAGGTAGGCAGATTGAAACTATCCTCTGCTATATGCATTTTTTTTTGTTAATTAAAGTAATCCAAAACTGGGATTGATATTTTTGCTCTTTTATTTTTACTTAAAGTGCAATAACTTTTACCTTTTTAATTTGTTTTAATAGTATATTGACAGTATTGTTTTCTTTCAAAAATCCACTTAATTTTCTTTACCCTATTATTAAAATGGTAATTGACAAAAACAAACTACATTGTCACCAGAAGAGCAATACAAAATGTACAAGTGATATATTAAAATCATCTTTCCAGCTTGAATTTCAATGATGCATTGGGGTAACGATTTTGTGAGAAACACCTTCACCCTTGAATAAAGATTTTCTTAATTCCTTACCTGTGTGCTAATTAGATATCACCTTGTTTTCACATTAAACAGACTTCAACATGCGAAAGCAGCAAGGATGCAGTGGCGTTAATGTTTCCTGGTGTCAACCTGTATTATTTCAGTAGACATTGAAATGAGGATGCATCTTGCTGCCTTTCCAATGAAGCAAGTTTAATTTAGTAATAGGTGAAAAACCATCCCTACAAAGGTGTTAATCAGAGACTTGGCTTTGTGGACACTTTTCAGAGAACAAATTTGTTAGCATAAAAATAAAGCCAGAAAATGAAGAGCTGTTTAATCACTCAATTGGATTTTTTTGCCAGCATATTTCTTTTTCTCTGCAACCCACTGCTAAATTGTGCTTCCTAGCTGTTTTTATAAAATCACTGAATCAAATCTAACTCTGATTACATCAGAGAAGGCCAGGTACCCTACACCATAACAGGGGGTTTGAAATTTTGACTTGTCTACTTAAAGATCACCAAAATCTGATAACAAGGTCAATTACGTCCCTGGGTGGGATTGAACCACCAACCTTTTGGTTAATAACCATACACACTAACTGATTGCGCCACAGCGACACTTTGCAAAAGTACATACTGACAAAGGCTAATAAGCATTCATCTAGAACGCTTCCTAGAAACATTTTAAAAAGTCAATAATGTGGAGAGTTTTTGTAAGATGTTTCTTCCATCAACCAATGAAGAAACACATTGGTACTTTCCCATGATAAGTGAGTGCTTCAGGACCTCTTGCACTTACATGTGCAGCAGAGTACTGTAATGGAAGCATGCTGGGTCCATAACCCAGGGGTAGGCAGATTGAAACTATCCTCTGCTATATGCATTTTTTTTTGTTAATTAAAGTAATCCAAAACTGGGATTGATATTTTTGCTCTTTTATTTTTACTTAAAGTACAATAACTTTTACCATTTTAATTTGTTTTAATAGTATATTGACAGTATTGTTTTCTTTCAAAAATCCAATTAATTTTCTTTACCCGATTATTAAAATGGTAATTGACAAAAACAAACTACATTGTCACCAGAAGAGCAATACAAAATGTACAAGTGATATATTAAAATCATCTTTCCAGCTTGAATTTCAATGATGCATTGGGGCAACGATTTTGTGAGAAACATCTTCACCCTTAAATAAAGATTTTCTTAATTCCTTACCTGTGTGCTAATTAGATATCACCTTGTTTTCACATTAAACAGACTTCCACATGAGAAAGCAGCAAGTTTGCAGTGGCGTTAATGTTTCCTGGTGTCAACCTGTATTATTTCTGTAGATATTGAAATGAGGATGCATCTTGCTGCCTTTCCAATGAAGCAAGTTTAATTTAGTAATAGGTGAAAAACCATCCCTACAAAGGTGTTAATCAGAGACTTGGCTTTGTGGACACTTTTCACAGAACAAATTTGTTAGCATAAAAATAAAGCCAGAAAATGAAGAGCTGTTTAATCACTCAATTGGATTTTTTTGCCAGCATATTTCTTTTTCTCTGCAACCCACTGCTAAATTGTGCTTCCTAGCTGTTTTTTATAAAATCACTGAATCAAATCTAACTCTGATTACATCAGAGAAGGCCAGGTACCCTACACCATAAGAGGGGGTTTGAAATTTTTACTTGTCTACATAAAGATCACCAAAATCTGATAACAAGGTCAATTACGTCCCTGGGTGGGATTGAACCACCAACTTTTTGGTTAATAGCCTTACACACTAACTGATTGCGCCACAGCGACACTTTGCAAAAGCATATACTGAAAAAGGCTAATAAGCATTCATCTAGAACGTTTCCTAGAAACATTTTAAAAAGTCAATAATGTGGAGAGTTTTTGTAAGATGTTTCTTCCATCAACCAATGAAGAAACACATTGGTACTTTCCCATGATGAGTGAGTGCTTCAGGATCTCTTGCACTTACATGTGCAGCAGAGTACTGTAATGGAAGCATGCTGGGTCCATAACCCAGAGGTAGGCAGATTGAAACTATCCTCTGCTATATGCATTTTTTTTGTTAATTAAAGTAATCCAAAACTGGGATTGACATTTTTGCTCTTTTATTTTTACTTAAAGTACAATAACTTTTACCATTTTAATTTGTTTTAATAGTATATTGACAGTATTGTTTTCTTTCAAAAATTCACTTAATTTTCTTTTCTGTGTGCTAATTAGATAGCACCTTGTTTTCACATTAAATAGACTTCCACATGAGAAAGCAGCAAGGATGCAGTGGCGTTAATGTTTCCTGGTGGTAGTGGGGGACTGTGTTTGTGCTTTCCTCTGGTCAGCTCTGGTAAAAGTCAGATTTCTTTGTCTCAGATCTTCCTCTAGCCTTGTTGTTCTTTCGAGAGTTCCCTTGTGCTGCCTCAGTTGGATCTCCTTCACTTGACAGGGGCGTACCCGAGCAGCGACCCTCCCCAGCACTAGCCCAACTCCTACTTACCTGCCAGGTGAGATACTATGATCATGAAGGTGCTTCTCCCAGGGCAAGGCTCACCCATTGCACTCTGGGTGTGCTGCTCCTGCGATTTCCCCAAATGTGGGAAACTTGACTGCATAATTTGTGTTTCCCCTGGTCGGCTCTCGTATAATTCAGATCTCTTTGTCTCAGGTCTCTCTCCAGCCTAGTTTGCTGTCTGTTTCCACTTCTCTTTTCTTAAACCGCTCCTTTCTATGTCCTTGCGCACCTTAATTAAATCTAACTCTGATTACGTCAGAGAAGGCCAGGTACCCTACACCATAAGAGGGGGTTTGAAATTTTGACTTGTCTACTTAAAGATCACCAAAATCTGATCACAAGGTCAATTACATCACTGGGTGGGAACCTTTTGGTTAATAGCCCATGTAAGTGCAAGAGATCCTGAAGCACTCACTCATCATGGGAAAGTACCAATGTGTTTCTTACAAAAATTCTCCAGATTATTGACTTTTTAAAGTTTTTCTAGGAAACGTTCTAGATGAATGCTTATTAGCCTTTGTCAGTATGTACTTTTGCAAAGTGTCGCTGTGGCGCAATCAGTCAGTGTGTATGGCTATTAACCTAAAGGTTGGTGATTCAATCCCACCCAGGGACGTAATTGACCTTGTTATCAGATTTTGGTGATCTTTAAGTAGACAAGTCAAAATTACAAACCCCCTCTTATGGTGTAGGGTACCCGGCCTTCTCTGATGTAATCAGAGTTAGATTTGATTAAGTGATTTTATAAAAAACAGCTAGGAAGCACAATTTAGCAGTGGGTTGCAGAGAAAAAAAATTATGCTGGCAGAAAAGTCCAATTGAGTGATTAAACAGCTCTTCATTTTCTGATTTTATGTTTATGCTAACAAATTTGCTCTCTGAAAAGTGTCCACAAAGCCAAGTCTCTGATTAACACCTTTGTAGGAATGATTATCCACCTATTACTGAATTAAACTTGCTTCATTGGAAAGGAAGCAAGATGCATCCTCATTTCAATGTCTACTGAAATAATACAGGTTGACACCAGGAAACATAAACGTCACTGCATCCTTGCTGCTTCCTCATGGGGAAGTCTGTTTAATGTGAAAACAAGGTGATATCTAATCAGCACACAGGTAAGGAATTAAGAAAATCTTTCTTTATGGGTGAAGATGTTTCTCACAAAATTGTTGCACCAAGGCATCATTGAAATTAAAGCTGGAAAGATGATTTTAATATATCACTTGTATATTTTGTACTGCTCTTCTGGTGACAATGTAGTTTGTTTTTGTCAATTACCATTTTAATAATAGGGTAAAGAAAATTAAGTGGATTTTTGAAAGAAAACAATACTGTCAATATACTATTAAAACAAATTAAAATGGTAAAAGTTATTGTACTTTAAGTAAAAATAAAAGAGCAAAAATATCAATCCCAGTTTTGGATTACTTTAATTAACAAAAAACAATGCATATAGCAGAGGATAGTTTCAATCTGCCTACCTCTGGGTTATGGACCCAGCATGCTTCCATTACAGTACTCTGCTGCACATGTAAGTGCAAGAGATCCTGAAGCACTCACTCATCATGGGAAAGTACCAATGTGTTTCTTCATTGGTTGATGGAAGAAACATCTTACAAAAACTCTCCAGATTATTGACTTTTTAAAGTTTTTCTAGGAAACGTTCTAGATGAATGCTTATTAGCCTTTGTCAGTATGTACTTTCGCAAAGTGTCTCTGAGGCACAAACAGTTAGCGTGTTCAGTTGTTAACCAAAAGGTTGGTGGTTCAATCCCACCTAGGGACGTAATTGACCTTGTTATCAGATTTTGGTGATCTTTAAGTAGACAAGTCAAAATTTCGAAAACCCCTGTTATGGTGTAGGGTACCTGGCCTTCTCTGATGTAATCAGAGTTAGATTTGATTAAGTGATTTTATAAAAAAAACAGCCACGAAGCACAATTTAGCAGTGGGTTGCAGAGAAAAAGAAATATGCTGGCAGAAAAATCCAATTGAGTGATTAAACAGCTCTTCATTTTCTGGCTTTATTTTTATGCTAACAAATTTGTGCTCTGAAAAGTGTCCACAAAGCCAAGTATCTTATTAACACCTTTGTAGGGATGGTTTTTCACCTATTATTAAATTAAACTTGCTTCATTGGAAAGGCAGCAAGTGATGTCATCCAAGCAGTGGGTCAA